>NW_017307966.1:103617-142507 GCF_000935625.1 Nanorana parkeri | reverse complement strand
TTCCCCTCCTGAGACCCTCCGCACCCCTCCCGGGACCTTCCGCACCCTTCATGACACCCTCTGTACCCCTCCTGAGACCCTCCCGGGGCATTCCGCACCCCTCCCGGGACCTTCTGCACCCCTCCTGGGACATTCTGCACCCCTCCTGACAACCTCCACACCCCTCCTGTGCCCTTCCGCACCCCTCCTGACACCATTCGCATCCCTCCTAAAACCCTCCGCACCCCTCCTGGGACATTCCGCAACCCTCCTGACAACCTCTGTACCCCTCCTGAGACCCTCCGCTCCCCCCAGGGACCTTCCGCTCCCCTCGTGAGACCTTCCACACCCCTCCTGAAACCCTCTGCACCCAGGACCGGATTTGCTCTCCCTGCTGCCCCAAGGCCACCTTCTTCAATGCGCCCCCCTCCCCTCCATCCAGCCCCCCATGGAGAATGCCAACTGGATAGCGGCGGTGACAGGGTTAGTTTGAATTTATTTTATTGTTTATTTTTTTTTACTTTTTTATCACTTTTTTTTTTACTTTTTCCATTTTATTTACTTTTGTCATCTTTTACTTTTTTATTTTTTATCATTGTTATCTTATTATATTACCGCCTGGCGCCCGGAACTCCATGTTCCGGGCGTTGGGAGACTACAAACCGCTGCCGCCCCTCTGCTCCCTGCCGCCCCGAGTCCAGGCCTTGGTGGACTTGTGGGGAATCCGCCCTTGCCTGCACCCCTCCTGAAACCCTCTGCAAACCCTCCTGGGACCTTTGGCACCCATCCTGAGACCGTCTGCACCCATCCTTAGGCCTTCCACACCCCTTATGAGACTTTCTGCACCCCTCCTGAGACCTTCTCCCCAAGACATCAGACCGGCACCCCGGGAACAGAACGACAGCACAAAATTCATATACTATTATTCTGCATTGCTGTGATTTGTAGTTCTCAATAGCTGATGGTATTGTTCTGCACTACTTATTGTCCTCTATAGCTGGTGGTATCCTGCATTGCTGTATATGTTTTGTGTTTTAATGTTCAGTTTATTCTACCAATCTCTCGTTAAAAATCAAACGTGCCAATCTTTATGTTTTTATCTTGGGGGGGCACAAGTATCTGGTCTTGCCAAGGGTGCAAAATAGGTTAGCCGGGCAGCACATTCTGCTGTGTGAGGACCCTCTCCTCTTAGCCCCACCCCCTGACTGGGGAGATGAGGAAGAGGGCCCTGCTGGAGAAGGAAGGTAAGTCTGGAGTGGGGGGAGGGAGGGGTCTGGTGCGAGGAAGTGTGTGCGTGTGTGTGTGTGTGGGTGGGATGCTTGTGGCATTCTGCATAGCTGACTTATTATAATGTATTGCTGGTGGGGCTTGTAGTCCCGCATAGCTGGTGGCATTCTGCATTGCTGTATGATGATTATACAGTAATGCAGAATAGCTCCAACTATGTAGGACTACAAGTCTTAGCAATGCATTATATTTTTAAGTAGTGATACACCACTGCCAATACTGGGCATTTTCCCAAGTACTCATACTCGTGAAAATGCCCAGATACTAAACACAGATACCGGTGTTCTATCGAGAACGTCGACGTAGTCGAATTTATCGACCTCAGCATTTGCGCTTGTGCACAGACCAATATTATCTAGGTAACCGGGATTTATTCACAAAGTATTTCGTTTAAATCGTTAATTGTGACTGTTAATAATATTCCATCCATCATTCATGGACGGCATATTATTAACAGTCAGAATTAACCATCACAAATGAATACTTTGTAAATAAATGCCGGTTTCCTCTGTAATCCCGTCTGTACATAAACACAGATACTTGGTCAGCGTTCTCGACAGAACAACGGCACTAAAAATGTAAACAAGCGGCTGCCTGAGGTCCCGCACTTGCTGGGGACCTCGGCAGTCTTCCTGGTAACCATGCGGTGCCATGGCGGTTGGGGCGGCCCCTTCATTGTTTCTTGCACCAGGGCCCTGAAGGTTCTAGTTACGCCACTGACCGTGACACTCTGTGCTTACAGAAAAATAACAGACAAGCTAAGTTGACTAAGTTCGCAATCACACCAGATGTGTTGTGCTGTGCTGGGCAAGTCAGCAACACACAGAATGCAAAGTCCCAACACACAGAAAGGGCAATTTGCCTTCTTCCCTATTAAGTAAGTTCACAACACTGCATTGCTGTGGTGCACTGAATAAAAGCACTACATACAGTACTGTATCACACTGTGATGCACTCCACTACTGTTCTCTGCACCATTTAGAATCTACCTATCACCAAAGGAAGAAGAGAAGAAAGAGGACCCAAACCTAATACAGTAACAGGGGTGGAAATGGTAGAAAGCAACCTGGAGTTGGGCTTTAAAGCAAATTTGTAGCCTGACTCAAGCTGGTAATCTAGGCTACCATGAAGTATTAGTTATTAAGGATGGTACATTCATTTAAACTGATCCTTCTTTGGACCATGTTGGGGAGATTTTCCATAACTTTCTGTTAGAATAGGAAAGGATAGCAATTCCCTCTAATTATTGAACAGACAAAAAAGGTACAATTTTTAATAGAAAAGGGAACAGCTAGAATGTCTGTCAATGTTTTTTATTGCTGCATGTAACCCTCCCCCTTAATGTATTGTATGGTGTCATAGGACTAGGAAGGGAGGAAAAATGCTGCCCAGTAGAGTCACAGACAGAAATATACACTTGAAAGCAATTTTAACTTTTCTCTACTTTATAAAAAAAATAAAAATATATATTTATACCATACCGCCATAAGACCTAGACTTTCTAATTATCATGACTTTAAATTATGTATTTATATTTAGACTTTGCATGAAGTGGGATAATGTTAATTACACACAGCATATACTAAAGTACCCACAGATATGCACAAAAATAAAAAATGCCTGACATGGTTTTTTAAGAATCAAATGCATCAACAAACCATACAATGTAAAGAAATCTGATCTGACGACTGGAGCTGTGTAACATTTTTTATTTTAGGTACAAACAGGGTATAGCAAAGTCCTTGAGTTCAATCTTGTGTGCCTTCATTTATGCCCTCTATAATACACAATCTGTCACCCTTGCTACCTTCCATGTCAATGTTGGAGCTAAAGTCCACTCTGTTCTAATTGAAACAGTTTACACACGTTCTCCAGTTTTACCCATTCCGTAGCCCTTGATATTCCATATTGTTTACTTTCTACACTCAAGGACATTATGCTTTACATACAAGACTATATAGTGGAACCCGCTTTTGCTCTAATATAGGATCGATAATAACCTTTTACCTTTAGCTTGTAAGCTCTCACGGGCAGGGCCCTCCTGTCTTGAATAATATTGAAATGTCTTCCCTATATTGTAAAGCGCTCCACAAACTGTTGGCACTATATAAATAATAATAATCTCAGATTATATTTAATATTTAGTGCCATCATTTTCCAGATCTTACTACTCTTTTACTGTGGATGCCTAAATACTTCATTGTATTACATATCCTATGTGTTCTGAGCTATTATACTATGATGCTTAATGTTTTCCACATTCTTCTATATGCAGGTTTATGCTTTTTCTTATTTGTTGAATTATTATTTGTAAAACTTGAATAAACATTTATTATACTAAACAGTTTATGCATGAAACAATACCAAAAAGGGAGGAGTCTAATCTACAAGGAGATTTCACTGCTTGCCAAACTACTATTTTTCATTATCTCTGGGGTAAGGTGAGTCTGTATTCACTTTATTCCCTTTCAATGTATGGTGCATTTAACTTAAATTTCTCATGGAACTGCAAGAGACATTCATGATAAACAATAAACATAACCAAACCCACACATAATAAATACAAATACCAACACACTCTTTTTGTCAAAGAAATGGATGTGGCATTTTTTATTGGGTAACTCAAAAACATTAAATAAGATAGGAAATAAATAAATATATAAATAAAATCATTAACCATAATAACTCACTAGTGCTTGGCTAGAAAGAAACCCAAGCACACCAAAAAGACTAAAGCTGTATTTCCTTCTAAAATATCCCTCTCCAGAGATGTGACAAACCACATAAAACAATGCCGCAAAAAATTAAGTGGTGGGAGGGCAGGAAGCTCATCCGAGTGACAGATGACAAGGTGAAGAAGAGATGCTCTTCCCGCCGCAAAAGGTACATCTGCCTGGATACAGACCCTGTCCAATCACCTGCCAAAAGAGAGCAGAAAAAGAGTGGGAAAAACCCAAAAGAGGGGGAAGGGAACTTTTTTTTGTCGCTGTACAGTTCCATGAGGGGGGCTCACTTAGTGCTCATTCACCCCCGCATAAAAATCCACCTACAAATGGCATACATTTTTGCATGAACCTGTTATTGTGTTTTTGTATTTTTTCTAAATGATGCAATGCATGAGAAATCAATCAAAATGGTCTTGGAACTATTTCAGAAAAAAATAATGAAAGCGCAAGAATAATATGATGTAAAATAAGAGAAATCCCTCTTCATTCTAAAAAGCAAATCCACCGTATTTTTTTTCAACATAATTTTGTACATTTTCCAACATAATTTCCTCCTAAATGAATAATTAGAACATCAGGAGCGGGCCACTTATTATACATCCTAACACGACAGGAGATTAAATCACACCACCTCATTCCCCTTTGTCTTGACCAGGAAACAAGAATATCTTTCAGATTCATAGAAAGATTTTTAGAGTACACTCTCCTCGAAGCCCACTTCTTTGCCCAGAAGATAAAACTATGTCCCACCATCCAGATGGAAAGTATCTTACCTAAAATATCAAACAGATAAATTAGGCCTAATGTACTTTTTAAATCTGTTGGACTCCCATCTACCTAACTTCTTAATGACACTTTGATCAAGATCCAATTTAGCAGCCTCTGTAGCAGCGCCAATTCAAAAAGAGTGTGAGGAGAATTCCAAATCGCCCAGGCCAGCAACTGATAAACATTTAAAGACAACTCTATTAAACTGAAATTTGGATAGAGCTGATCCATCTAAATGAAGTAAAAAATTACCTTAAAAAGATGGCCTAACAGACAAAAAGGGCAAAGAGAAAAACATGGAAAGGCATGCACAGTAATCCAGCTGATCAGCTTTTGCTTTTCTAATCAAAATATGTAAAGAGTTCTCAAAAAAATCTATTATCAGAAAAATGTAAACCGGACAGGTGACTTTTACTGTATACTGTAAGTTCATAAATTCTTAGGGCTGCAAAAAAGGCTAGAACAAAAGCTGGGCAAAAAATAATTGTTTCATAATTGGAAACACATAACCTGCAGCCACATTCACGAAGCTGCCGAAGGATCTAGCCGTAGCTTCGGCCGATCCTTTAGCCAATAGTAATGTAGCAATGCATTCCAATGGGAACATTTTTTATTTATTTTTTCTATTCTGACATCGCTCTCTGTCAGAATAAAGAAAAAAAAGACACATCAGTGTTTCTCTCCTGGGCGGCCGGGAGCGGGTTTCTTCACTCGGCTGCCCTCAGCAGCTTAGTGAATAGACCCGATAGTTTAGACAACACATCCAGAGTAATTGGCCTCCAGAGTAACTTTCTGTAACCTTTCAGCACCTGCTTAACAGAAAAGTAACTGTTACAAGCAGGGAAGTTAAAAAGATTCAGAAAGAAAGAAACATCAGCCAATGACTTAACTATATGTGAGTAAGAATACCTTGATCAATCATAAGGCAAATAAAAGAAAGAACTAAAGCTTCAGAAGAATGCATACTGGTAAAACCAGAACACAGAACTGTACACCAATTCTGCCACACAAAAGAGTATTGCTTTCAGGTTGAACAAGCTACAGAGTTCCTTATATTAAGGGCAATTATTATTATTATTATACAGTATAGTGGATACATTTTTGGGGTTTTGTTTTTTTTTAAATAAAGGGTTTTTTCAAAAGTCTGGCCTCTTTTTTTTAACAATTTTATTTAACCCTTCAGTGAATGAGTACCCCTTACTCATTCACAAGGGGGAGGGCCGCATCTGGGTGCCCCTTTATTAAAGGGGTACCACAATGTGAATAAGCCCCCTTCCCGCACCCCCATGACCAATGCCCCAGGGCTTGCGGGGAAGAGACACCGCCCCAGGCTTGCTCGTTCTCCCGCCCCTTTTCCTGCCCTGCCAGGCCTGTGCTCGGATCAAGAGTCTGGTCTGGAATTTTAGGGGTACCCCACGTCTTTTTTTCCCCATTTTTGGGGGTTGGGTTCTGCCTTAAAATTCCTACCAGACCTTAAGGGCATTGTATGACTTTAAGGGGAACCCTACACACTTTTTTTTTACATGTGGTCCCTCCTAAAATTCCTACCAGACCTTAAGGGTCTGGTATGACTATTGGGGGAACTCCATGCTTTTAAAAAAAAAAAAAATTGGTCCCTCCTAACATTCCTACCAGACCTAAAGGGTCTAGTATTGTTTGGGAGGGGGAACCACATTCTTTTTTTTTTAATGTCTTTTTTTTCTACTTTTTTTAAAGTAAAAAAAAAATGAAAGTCTCATATAAAAAAAAAAAAAAAAATAACACCAAAAAAAGTTTCAAGTCCCCTGCCCCCAGGCGCATGCACTTATACACTTAAATACGATTCAGGCGCGGCTACGTGCAAAAACAACGATTACGCCGCACATGTTAAATATCGCTGCAAACGTCGCAGTGAGAGCAATAATTCTAGGCCCATCAATTGCTGATAACACTAAACTGATGAGTGTTAAAGCGTTTAAAGCGTCACCTATGGCCAATTTTAGGCATGGTAGTTTTTTTGCGATTTTGTGGAGGTGCATGCAGTTTTAAAGCTTGACATGTTTGGTGTCTATTTACCGAACGTGACCCCCGTCTTTTATATTTTACCAAAAAATAGGGTAATAATAAATGTTTTATAACATAACATAGGGGAAACTTTTTTCAAATTGTACGGTCCTTTTTTCGTTATATAGTAAAAAATATAACCCCAGTGGTGATTAAATACCACCAAAAGAAAGCTCTATGTGTCCCTAAAAAATGGTATCAAATTTATTTCAGTACAGCGTTGCATGACGGAATAAATGTCAAAGTACCACAGCGCTGAATACTGAAAAATGGCCTGGACATGAAGGGAGTTTAACACCCCGGTCATTAAGTGGTTAAATGTCATTTTTTTCTTTACAAATGTCAGTTTTGCAGCAGCAGGTTATACACATCTTACAGATGCACCACTTTACAGGCAGTTTAAGGGGACCCCCCAGGCACGATAGTTAAAGGAATTTTTCATCTTTATTGTTTCACTTTAAGTTAAATTAAAATCACTGCTCCTTTAAAAAAATTATATTTTAAAAGTAATTTTTGTCATTGATTCCTGTCCCCCAGGGCAGTACCCGATTCCCCATACACTTTTTATGGCCAATAACTTGCAAATAAGCCTTCAAAAGAGGGGACATTTGATTTTCAAAGTTCTATCCCCATAGACTTGAGTTCCCCATTGAGTTCTAAGTTCGAATTCAAACTTTTCCCATGTTCGAAAGTTCGAATTCGAACAGAACACGGAATCACTAATCACTAATCAGCAGTGGAATTCAACCTACAGGGTACATATCTAGCTTTTAGCCAAACATTATATTTGAGACACTAGAAAACCAAATGTCTCAACAAAACAACCACAGGCAGAGATTTAGAGGACAAACAGTTAACAGAAAAAACTACTCCTCTATTATCAGATTGCAACAAAATCTTCTTATTGCGAAAACCGTCACCCCACAAAGCCACTGCCGCCACAACAGGATATAATTCCAGCAAAACTATGGGGGTTATTCACTATAGCCTGTACAGCAGCCAAAGGCGGGCACGCGGCTCAGCAGAGCCGAAGGCATATGCTTTGGTTTGACTGAGCCGAAGTGACAGCTGAAGCGGTGTGAACGGCCTGCGGAAGGCCATCCGTTTGCCTAGGGTTGCCACCTTTTCTTCAAGCGAAACCCGAACACTCTAGTGAGGCGCTGACATTTTTTGGGAGAATGAGTCGCGGTTGAGACTATTTTCAGTGGGGGGCCAGTAGCTCCTATATTAATTTTGGTTGCCCCTGTCTGCCTGATATCTTATCTTCGGGTTTCTGCTGCCATTAAACCCGGACACAGCATTCAAAACCCAAACTGTCCGGGTGAATCCTGTACAGGTGGCAACCCTACGTTTGCCCCGCAAATGACAGCTGGCTCCGCCTAGTTGTAATGACAGATCAGTGTCCCCAAATGACCTGGGGATGCTGATCTGTCATTAAACAACAACAACTGGGCGGAGCCGGGCGATCAGATGCCAGAGTAACGATATTGCTTAAAGTGACATTAAAGGATATCCCCCCATCAATGCTAGTGTAAGGACTTATCTTAAATGATGCCTATTGATCATCATCTTCTTTCCAGTAGGTTTCAAAAGTCCCTCCAGCGCTGACTGCTGTGTCTGTGTCCACAGAGTCTGTGCGGGTGCACACTGCTGGGCTGTGTGCACTGACTTATCCTGTGTCTCTCCTCGTCTCCCGACCAAAGATCTGTACTGCGCATGCACCCTTCCCATGATCCTTTTCGGCCGCCCAAGCTTTTTTAGATCTTCAGACTGGAGCGAGCAGCGGAGACACATGTAAGTTTAAACCTTTATTGTAACTTAAAAACATTTTTTTTGCATATATCTACTGCTTGCTAGTAGTAGATATATGCAAAAAACCCTGGGGGTTTAATTATCCTTTAAAGGAGAATTATGAGGTGAGTGCCTCAATGAAACTGTCACAGGTCGGCTCAGTAGATTTGGAAGTGAGCGAACACATACCGCCGTGACAGGGGAGTGACTGGATTCTCCCCTCCCCTGTCCGATCCTCCAGCGCTGACTGGCGGAACGGACGGGGAGGGGGCGGGTACAGCTGGCTCTGCCTCTAGATAGGCAGAGCCAGCTGTCACTCACGCAGCTGGGTGGATCCAGACATAATTGTCGGGATCCGTTTCAGCTGCGGCGTCTCATTATACCGCAAGCTGCAGCTCGCTGTATACTGAGCTTTGGGTAACGGGAGGACGCTAGTTTGTGTCCTCCCGTTACCCTTCGGAGAACTATAGGGAAAAGCCCTAACCCCATAGTTTTACTTTAAGTAATGATCTGCCGGTTCTCTTCAGCACCAAGTAGACCATTCATTCTGACCAAATCACTAAACCCATGTAAAGAAACTTAGCTCCAAACCTGCAAGGAACCGACATCATGCTTCACTGATACCCGCAGAAGCAAATTCTTGTACTGCTCTCCAGCTCTTTGGCGGACAAACTACCTCCTGGTACAGACCATTTTTAAAAATGTAGACTGCCATTGTTCAGAACACCAGTTCTTATGTTTTCATCCATAAGCGAGTCACTTGGCAATGTTTACAACTTTTGATGGGTGTATCAGTGTCCCACTGATTTCTGCTAGGTCAGAGCTGATAGTGCTAATGGACATCTTCTAAAAGGAACTTAGCATGATGTGTCTTTCATCTTCCATGGTAAGTTTCCTTGGCAGACCACTGGATGTCTGGTCCTCAGAGTTAGCTGTTTCATTGTGCTTTCTATGTAGAATATCACATCTAGAAACACCTATTTTCCTTGAAGCCCCTGCCTATGAGAGACTTTGTTGATGCAGTAAGGCCATCCTTTGTCTTGTTGCTGTGCACAGTCTTGCATTGCGTATGATATTTTACAATGAACTGTTTTAAATTACCTTAACATGTTAGTTTGGCTTTTCCTCACCATGTTTGATTTTTCCTTCACAACATATTCTGTTTGATTTAATGATTTAACCTACATATTATTATTTTTTTAAATACTAGCACCTGTCTGGAATAATTTTTTTAATGATGTACTGGACCATATGCTTGCAATATCCTTAATTGTATGTGCAAGCGTATCTGGGAGAATTGTTCCTGTTTTAAAGGCAAATGGTGAGAACATCAAATATTGATTTTTTTTCCCCCCAGTTTACACATTTTTTAGGTTGCTATTTGATAAATAAAAATGATAATTAAATTATTTTTGAAAGCATCTTCACTTTACAGCAGGGGTCTCAAACTCAATTCACTTGGGGACCACTGGACAATGTTTCTGCTCCCATGGGCGTCGCTTGAGAAATTGAATACATTTTCACACTTCAAAATAAAACTTAATTATATACGGTACCATTGTTAATGTATCTGTGTGTTTATAATGTCAGTCTATGTGTTTGTGATGGGTTTTTTTTAATTCAATGTCAGTATATTTTTTGTGATGGTTTGTGTTGTGTGTATTGTCAGGATTTCTGTAAGTGATGTCGGTATGTGTGTTAATGTTTTTGTGTTTATCATATCAGTATGTATACATGGGTATACCGTATGTGTGCAGAGTCAGTATATGTGTGTGTGTTTTTTCCCGCAGGCTTTAATTTTAATTATAGAGGACCAGCAGATTTACACATTCACTCACACAGAAATTTGCACACACACAGAAATACACTCCCCAGCCGCACATACAGAAATACACACCCTAATACACAATATTGCACACACACACAGAAATACACACACACACAAATATAAAAAAGAGCCCCTCGCCTACTTACATTTTTTGCAGGAATGGGGCACATTTCCTGGTGATCCAGAGGTTGAATACTAATCCTTCCCGGCTCTTAGTGAAAGCTGACAGAGTCACAGTCACATGCTGTGCTCTGACTCACACTGAGTGCTGGCACCACCAGGAGCAACTATGCGGTCTGCATCTGACAGAGCTGCAGACCATGTAGCTGCTCCCCTATGTCAGATACACAGCCCATGACCATCAGCCGGTTGCGGGCCACATGGTACCAGTTTGCAATCCGCAGTTGCCCCTCCAGGCTGGTCCTTTGAGACCCCTAGTACCAGAAGGAGAATAAGGTGTGCATCATACTCACTAGTGATGAGCTGAACAGGTCCGAGTTCGATTCGAATTCGAACTTTAGAACATCCAAAAAGTTTGAATTTGAACTCGAACTCAATGCAAGTCTATGAGGGTAGAACTTTCAAAAACAATTGTCCCCTTTAACCTTCCTGGCGGTAATCCCGAGTGTGGCTTGGGGTTAATTTTCAGTACCAAAAGCGGTAACCCCGAGCCACACTCAGGATTACACTGTAGTGTCACTTACCTTGTCCCTCCGAGCCCCCGCTGTGTCCTCCGGGTTCCTTCCCTGCGAGCTCCGTCATCGCAGGGGGGCGGAACCGGCGGGAAATTCACAGGTAAAAAATAGAAAAGAAAAAATACTGATATAAATCAGACTGCCAGGGAGGTTAAGAGTGCTTATATGCAAGTTATTGCCCATAAACAGTGTATGGGGATCCGGGTACTGCCCTGGGGGACAGGAATCAATTAAAAAATTTTTTTTTAAGAATACCATTTTTAAAGTAGCAGTGATTTTAACATCACTTAAAGGGTAACAATAAAAATGAAAAATTCCTTTATTAATATCGTGGCTGGGGGTCCCATTAACCTGCCTGTAGAGTGGCAGATCTGTACGAAGTATAGAACCTGCTGCAGCAAAACTGACATTTCTAAAGAAACAACATTTTTTTTTTTTTTTGCAGTTTCCCTTTAGGTCTAGTAGGAATGTTAGGAGGGACCACATTTTGTAAAAAAAGAGCATGGGGTTCCCCCCAAAAGTCATACCAGAGCCTTAAGGTCTGGTAGGAATTTTAAGGAGGAACATCACCTCCGACAAGCAAGCACCCCTTCCCCCTTATACCAGGCCACATGACCTTGGCACTGGGAGGGTGCTTTTCCAGGGTCGCCCTGGAAAAAGCACCTTGTTACTGCGCCGATAGGGACAAGGGCCTCTTCCCCAAAAACCCTGAGGCCTTGGTTGTGGGGGTGCAGGCAGGGGGGCTTATTTTCATCAGGGTACCCCTATAATAAAGGGGCTCCCAGATGCCACCTCCCCCCTTGTGAATGAGTAAGGGGTACTTGTACCCCTACCCATTCACTAAAGGGTTACATACAATTGCAAATAAAAAGTCCAGACTTTTGAAAAAATCCTTTATTTGGGAAAAAATTTTTATATTAAAAAAAAAAATGGATCCACCGACGTAATCCAGGGTCAATCACAACATCCAGCCTTGTCCACAACTCAACGAAATGAAAAATAAAAGAACAAATAAATAGAAATAAACTTCCCGATCGATAGAGCTGACCTGTGACAGCTTCTTTGTCACAGGTAGACTCTAACTATGAGGATGGGGGGAAATCACTCACCTCACAGTTCTCCTTTAACCCCTTCGTGACGGGAGACGTACAGTGTACGTCTTGTCACTTTGTGCCTATATGACTGGCCACGTACACTGTACGTGACGAGTTATATCAGGCTTTGTAATGCCGGTATTTGCTGATTCTCAGCATTTAACAGTCATTCATTAATGTCTCAGTATTGAGGCATTAATTAATGAAATAATTAAGCTTTTTGTAAAAGCTTCTTCCTTTCATTAATGAAAGAATGAAGCCGTTACATGCAAATAGAGGACCGCAATTTGCGATCCCGTATTTGACAGCTCAAAATAGCAGAGAGGCAGCAGTGACTCACCTCACCTCTCTGCTATTTGTTTTGACAGCTCGAGAGCCCGATGTTTGGATACATTTCACTGAAAGGATACAATGTATCTTTTGAGTGAAATGTATCATTTCTGATCGTCTAGGCACGATCAAAGAGCTTTTAGTGAGATCTGAATCTGACTAAAGTCAGGATCAGTCTCTAAGGTTATTATTAGCTGTTCCTAAGTTTGGATCAGCCTAATAGCCAAAAATAAAATAAAAAAGTTAATTTATCAAGCTGTCATAGTGATTGCTTGATATAAACTGACAAGAAAAAAAAAAGTTTTTTTATTTTATTTTTATTTTTTTTACAAAGTGTAAAAAAATTAAAATAAAGTGTAAAACAAAATTAGGAAAATATAAATTATATATAAATATATTTTTTATACTATAATTAATATAAAAAAATTCTAAAAAAAAAAAATAATAATCAAAACTTGTGAAAAAAGTGTTTTCTTCTAGTTTTTTTCCTCATTTTTTTTATTTTATTCAAACTAAGTGAGGGGTTAGGTACACATATGTGATATAATTATATAGCCCTATCTGTCCTCTAAAAAACAATATATAATATGTGTGGGTACATTTAGTAAGAAAGTATATTACTGACGTGGAAAAACCACACAGCAAAAATGTAAAAAATGTGTCAGTCATTTATGAACCGAACCTGAAAACTAGCTCAGTCATGAAGGGGTTAAGTGAACTGGTAAGTAGTTCTGGGTCCTTTGGACTGCTTTACCAGTTGAGTGAGTACATTTTGGTTTTCTGGCAAAGTGAATCAGTGCTTACTAGCAAACCCCGGGTCAGAGTGATCCAGCAAGATGAATTAACTTCCATCTCCAAGAATCCTTCTCCATCCTGAATATACAATTGTATTTCCTATCTCACTATTTGAAGCAGACCTGCAGACACCTTCAAAATACTTGCTGGCTGAGTGCAGATCTCTGTCTCTAGCTTTGTCATTAACACTGGTACCGTATATAGTTAATTTTTATTTTGAAGCATGAAATTTGGCAAGCGCCCCCCACGGGACTAAAAACATTTGGCCAGTGGCCACTGAGTAAATTGAGTTTGAGACCCCTGCCGTAAAATATGGAGGCCATTAGGTCAATATAAAAGGAAGGGAGCTCTTGCCACACCCTCTGACTCTGCTGTACTAGGTGCTGGCCAATCAGTACGCTACAAATCCCTGTCATAAATCTTCCTTTTTTAAAAATGTCATCTCTGTTTGTTCCATTTTCAGATAAGTCATTGGGCTCTATAACCATGCTGAAACAGATCAAAATACTCACCTTTGTGATGGCAATAGCAGCTATTACTTTCCTGAGCAGAATTGCCCTTAACCAGAAAAGTAATTTCATCATGAATATTTTAACGTCCAATGGCTTATTATCGGATCCAAAAACCACAGAGAAAGCTGGTGGAATGTCCAATATGATCGAAAAGGTATCCTCTGCTGCGTTCACAAACACCATTCTAAGACAAGGAAATGGAATCTTTTTTGTCGAGACCACAGGCAGAATGGAACCACCTTCCCTGGTCTTGTGTGCTATTGAGTCAGCGGCCCGAGTCTACCCTGACAGACCAGTGGTCTTCTTCATGAAAGGATTGGGGGATATCATGACAGCTGAAGAAGACAGCAGAACAAGGGAACATTTTCCAACTCTCTATTCTTTTCATAATATCTACATCTTCCCTCTCAGAATGAATGAGTTATTTAATCAAACACCTCTCATGACTTGGTTTAAAAAGGTACAGTATGTTACAGACAAAATAGCATATCTTTGAGAATAGCTGAGAATGAAAAATGTGAGTATATTTGTAGACAGGTAGCTAGATAGCATTACTCACTGCAAAGGTTGTGGAAACTGTAACTGTATTAAAAAAAGAAAACAAAAGAAATAATTTTTTGAAATGTATAATCCCACTGTTAGTTATTAACTAACCCTCTGCACATCTACACAATCAAACATGCAACTAATTCTGCACGAACAATAGAAATCATTGAACGAACGTGCACAGCATAAAAATTAATTTTGGACGAAACTAATGAAAAATAAAGAAATTTTAATTTTTTGTTTTTCAAAATTAATAATTATGCTCTTTCGGATTTGGAGGCAACGAACATCCGAATCCGAAACCGCACACATGAACAGCAGAATGTAAGGCGGCCATATTGGCCACCGGAGCATTCTGCGCATTCAAATTTTTCGTATATTGGGGAATATAATAATTAGTTCATTTAGCTTCGGACGAACTGACGATTCAATGGAATTTCTTTGATTTGCAAGTTTGTCCGAATGCACATGTCTAGATATTATGTTTGCTGAACAACTTTGCCAGTTGACCACCTTTTTTTGGGTCGGTCCTATGCCATTTATAAGATATAAAATGTTTAAAGCCCAACTGAAGTTTTAGCCCAAATGCTGAAAGTAAAATCTAAAGAACCCAACTCCCTGATCATAAAAGTCCTTTTCTGGCAGTATGCTGTGAAGAAGGACATATGCAGCAGTCTGACACACTTCCAGCATGGTCATTATTACAGCGCTGCAATTAGCAATGCTTGCTGACAAGAGCTAATGACTGCCCAAGGCCAAGAACTCCATAGGGCGGAAGTTCTACAGCCGAATAACAATAACATTGCACCCAGCTGGTATAATTGACTGGCTTGATGTTGATGTCTTTCAATGTGATTTCCAACACACCTTTCAGGCTATATCCTCCAATTATATGTACAACAGGTTAAATCGACAAGCTTACCTTGCTGTCAGTCACAAGAAACCCCCAATTAAATATTAATGAGCAATCTTGCTTATGGTATTTAGGATGTGAAGTAGCAGGAGAGCACAATGCTGGCATAACATAGACCCTAACATTACAATGAGATGTAAAACGCTTTAATAACTAGGTCATTGGGCTGAAACAGTATATAGTCCATACGTTGTAACTTCAGCATATTAATGTAGTCACAAGCAAATACTTTACAAGCAGTGAATCCACTAGTATGACCATATTCTGTAGACTAACAGAAAATGTAACATATGCTTCAGTGGCGGACCTAAGGAACAAAGGGCCCTGGTGCAAGATTTTTTTTGCCCCCCCAAAAAAAAAAAACCCCACAAACACAGCGCTTTCCTCCCACAGTGCTCGGCCGGCTGTCACTTTCTCTCCTCCCCGCTGGGACACAGAGCAGCGCCCAGCGGGGAGGAAAGAAAGCACGGATGTAAAAATGGCACTTTTGGCATTTTTCCAAAAGTGCCATTTCAGGCTGATATCTTTTGGCTGCCTGCAGGGCTGTCTTCAGTGCCTCCTTGTTCCGCGGCTCCCTCTTCACAGCGGCCGGCAGGTCCCATATTATTTCAGCCGGCGGACAGGCCCCCCGATTTCAGTGCGTCGCGGGGCGCCCCACCCCATTTTGGATTGTCAGATGTTAAGATCAGTATCCGGTGGCTGGTGGGCCCCCCATCTCTGTGCCGGCGCAGAGACTGGGGGCCCACTGGCTGCTGGATACCGATCCGGTGCTATCCGGCGGCCGGCAAGTCCCACCATCTATGCACAGGGACTGTGCTGGGCCCACCCAGGCTGAGGCACCGGCTGCAGTTCCACCACTGTATAAAGTACTGCAAAGTACTGCAGCGCTGAATACTGAAAAATGGCCTGGCCAGGAAGGGGGTGTAAACACGCCGATCAAGTGGTTAACTACCCCCGGGAGCTCTCTAGATCTGAGCGGGCGTCTTTAGACGTCCGCTTAGACACGCCCCCTCACGCGCGAGCGGGGAAATGGCCGATATTTAAAAACAGGCAGCGATGCCTGTTCCCATAGAAGCGATCCGCCGGCTGTGGGTGCCGATCGGCCCCCCCCCCCCCCGCCCCCCCCCTGCCGTTGTCCCACTGATCCCGGGCTCCGCTGTGCCCGGTGCGAGCCTGGGATCAGCAGGGGATCAGCAGGGGATCAGAGGGAGATGGTTACACGAGCTCCCTCCTGTCCCCTCACTGCAAGAATGCGGAAGTATTGTATATTACATCACTTCTGCATTCTTGTGTCACTCTCCAGCTTCAGAAGCTGGAAAGAAGCTGATGGAGCAGATCTGTGCTTCATCAGCTTCTTCAGGGGGGTCCTAGGTGACATTAGGGGTCTTGGAGACCCCTGATGTCTCCATAAAGAGGACCTGTCACATATTTTGCTACCACATAGGGGGGTTTTATTAGCCCCCGTATGTGATAACAATAAATTTTAGTTAGTGAAAAAAAAAAGAGGAAAAAAAAGGTAAGTCCCCCCCCCCCAAAAATTTTTTTTTAAGTTACACATAAAAAAAGAATTAAAAAACAAAAACATTTTTTAAAGTCCTCACCCATAAAACTGGGTAATAAATGTTTCCTAACATAATGTAAAAGAAACTTTTTTTTTCATAATTTTCTGTAATTTTTCCTAGTTATAGTAAAAAATAAAATTAAGATTAAATACCACCAAAAGAAAGCTCTATCTGTACTCAAAAAATGGTATAAAATTAATTTCAGTACAGCGTTGCATGACGGAATAAACGTCAATCAAAGTACTGCAGCGCTTACGGCAGGAAAATGTCACTTTCGGCATTTAGCCGAAAGTGCCATTTTCGGCGGGCGCCCCCCCTTCACTTTTCGCCCGGGGCCCGCGCCCCTGCTGCACCCCCGGTTGTTACGCCACTGCTGTACTCAGCAGACACTGAACTGCCTTATCACTGAAACATTAATCACCTTCCAGGTCGGGTCACATAACTTCTTGCAGCTGCCCGATGTGATGGAGAGCACATAGAGTGCAGATCAGCACGGCTCACCTCAGTATGCTGTTTACATACGTGAAGGAGGAATGTCCAGGAGGCGTCCATGAACATCATGTCATTCCTTTTAGTATGCCCCCTTCTAAAGAGCTGAGATCGGGAGCATTATCCAGCTCACGCTGACAGGAAGGAGGGGAGGGGTCAAGCACTCGGAGATGCTCTGTATTACTGGGTCGGAAGACGGCCGAAGAAGTGTTTGTAAAAGTTCTCATCCTCACCGGGCCCCCCTCTGCTCGGGCCCCCTAGCGGCCGCGTGGGTTGCTATGGCAGTAGTTCCGCCACTGACGGCACCCCTGATTACCATATTTTTGTATATGAATACATGTAGACTTTTATACATAAGTGTGGATTGTTGTACATTAAAAACATTTTTAATAAGACCTACCCCGAAAATAAGACCTAGTGTGTTTTTTGCAGCCCCAAAAGATATAAGACAGTGTCTTATTTTTGGGGAAACACGGTATATACATTGCCCCCTCTCTATATACATTGTCCACTTCTCTATACACATTGCCCCCTATCGATACACATTGCCCCCTCTCTGCAGCTTCAGAGTGGCCAGGAGGAGAGAGAGCGAGCGCTGTGTTCAGAGCCGCCTCTCTAAAGGTGCCCATACACTGTACGATAATCGGCAGGTGTATGTCAACCAAGCAGGCTGGATAACACGTTGAGAATCGTACGATTGTTGGTGGGTTAGTGGCGTGCTCGTAAGACAACTACCGAGCGGGCCGGTGTGCGCAAGCGCACACTGCCCGTTCAGCATTGCAGTCATCGGAAGCCCTCCCCTCAGCTGGGCGGGCTTGTGATGATCGCAAGTACGATCTGCCTGTCGTACGTTGCTCCTTCGCCTGTGTAGCCAAAAATCCTTGCACCGGCCCTGTAGGTAAGAGAGCCACTGTCCCACATACCTGGGAGGGCTGAATAAGACAGGAGATTATTTAGTAACAGAGCTGAAATCTCAAACAGCTACTCTCTATATTCCAGACACTATGAAACAAGCAATAAATTATGCCTCATATAACCTAGTCACTTACTCTCCTGTGCTATTGATATCACTGAGGGCCGGTGCACACCTAGGCGATCCGTGACCGTAAGGCAATCATGCACGATACCGTGCGGATTGCCACACGGTCACGGAGTCGCCCATCACAGACGATCACACGGTGGGTGCCATTATTTTGTAATGGCATCCCATTTGCGCCAGGCGGATCATGCGTTTTCCCACCGCGATTCTGCCTGTGCATCCAGAACACAACTAACATGGCTAAAACAGCCGTGCATCGTGTATCGCAAAAAAAAGGTACATGCACCTGTGATTTCCGTGGAGATTTCACCCCATTGAAATCAATGAGGCCGCACGGCAATCAATGTCTGCAGTTGTGAAAGACCGCGTAATCCCAGGACGCGCAATCCCAGATCGCTCAGGCATGCACCGGGCCTGACCAGTAGAGTTTGCTACGGAAAAAAAGTATTCCTCATTTCCAACACTAGCATGTACAAAATCCATTATGTCAATTTCATGTTGGCAGTTTAATGGTCATCTGCAGCAGACAGGGCCGGACCGTCTAAAAGACTAGTGTGCGTGTGCAGAAACCTGACTGGATCTGCTCTGCATTTGGTGTGAACAAGGCCTTAAAGACACACACACAGAACGGAGTCCAGGAGGAGAAGGTGAGCTGACAGGGAGGAGGGGGAATCATTAGCAGAGTGAGGAGTGAGAGGAGCTCCATGACCCCATGCTGGGCACGGGGGGCACAGGTGCCAAACTCAACAGAGACACAGGCAGGACTGCCATCAGGGGGGTATGGATGATACTCATATGAGGGGCCTGGGCCCATTACATGCGTATCGGCCGTACAAATGGCAGCACGGTAGAGGGAAGAGGTGGAGGCGGCTGGGCCCCAGCAGCATCAGACCGGCGGCATAGGAGGCTGGGCCCCAGGTGCGCTCTGTGGAGTCTCAGGGGGGTGCGTTACTAATCCCTGCGTCCAACCAGCGTGTTACTAATCCCTGCGTCCAGCCAGCACGTCACTAATCCCTGCGTCCAGGCAGCGCGTCACTAATCGCTGAGTCCAGCCAGCGCGTTACTAATCCCTGCATCCAGTACGTCACTAATCCCTGCGTCCAGACAGCGCGTCACTAATCCCTGCATCCAGTGCGTTACTAATCCCTGCATCCAGCGCGTCACTAATTCCTGCATCCAGCCAGCATGTCACTAATCCCAGAGTCCAGGCAGCGCGTCACTAATCACTGCATCCAGCGCGTTACTAATCACTGCATCCAGCGCATCACTAATCCCTAAGGCCTTGTTCACACTGAAAGCATGTGCGTTCCAGAGCGGTAGCTGCTGGAACGCACCGCGATCGCTGAGAAACCTCCCCACGCATTTTGGGGTGGGAGGGGTCGTTGCGGTGCATTGAATTCAATGGCACCGTTTCCACGGGCTTGCTCTATTTTTTTGCGTTTGCTGCATCCAGCAAGTCAACTGTATCCCTCCTGTACCTACCAGCAACTGGCCCAGCCCCTCGATTGCGCTTCAGTGTTTGGCCCCACCCCTTGAGTGCACCTCCATGTTTGGACCCACCCCTGGATTGGGGGTGGGGCCTTCAGGGTCACATGATTGGGCTGCTCTGTCTAAAATGCCCGGGCCTATTTTTTGTCCCAGTCCGGCCCTTGCAGCAGATGTATGTACAGCTCAATATATACTCCCTACACTTACAGTTTTAACATTTACTGATGTGGACAAGTTATGTTAACAAGTCAAATCAGAACAAACTAAAGAGTGACTCTCTACCAAAGAGCTTCTTTATATATGCCCTTAGATACCATACTAAGATGTGATTTTGTTAATAAAATTACTGTTTATGTTGTTGTTTTAAAATATATTGCATTCTTGTCACTTACTAGGTGAACCCAGAGAAAGAACGTTACTGGACTCATGTTAGCGCGGATGCCTGTAGGCTTGCCTTGATTTGGAAATACGGTGGCATTTACATGGATTGTGATTTCATCTCAATTCGTCCAATACCTAACAATCTTTTTCTAGCTCCTGAACATGCTGCATCCATTAGTAACGGTGTTTTTGGCCTCTCCCAATTTCACCCCCTGACATGGCTATTACTGGAGGACTTTGCTGACAACTACAAGGGAGAAATATGGGGACAGCAAGGGCCAAGACTTTTTACACGTGTTGTGAAAAAATGGTGTGGTCTGCCAGTATTTATCACTAAAGATGATGTCATGTGTGGAAATATATCCTATTGTCACCCTCAGCGTTTCTATCCCATTTCTTATCCATCATGGAGAAAATATTATGAAGTCTGGAAGGATTTACCAACATTTAATGGCACCTATGCCTTGCATCTCTGGAATTTCATGAATAAGGAAGGTAAAACTATGGTACCTGGGAGCAACACATTGGTGGAGCATCTTTACCAAAAACAGTGCCCCTCCAACTATGATTATATTATGAAAAAACAAAAAAACTCATCAGTAACCAGATCTACTTAATTCATCAAAAGGGATTACTGGGCTTATTTGAAGTGGATCTAAAATGGAAAACTAAAAATATCTGATAGGAAAAAATAGGAAATGTTCCCTCTACTTAGGGAGTCCCAGTAAAATAGCATTGATATTCATTCTGGGGTCTAGTCAGGGGCGTAACTACATATCACAGGGCCCCATAGCAAAATTTTGTAAGCCCCCCCGCAACATACCCCCCACCAAAAAAACCCACAAAAAGAAAAATAATAATGCCATTGACTCAAGTGATCACAAACACTTAGTCTCCTTGCATTCTGGGGTAAAAGGGGGCGCGGCAGTGCCATTCATGTCAATTGAATTCCAGACACCCCCTGCCCGCAAAAAAATGTGCATGCAGTGGCGTCACAAGGAGGGTGCAGGGGGTGTGGCCCGCACCTGGGTGCCACCATTGGACTTCATTTTGGTGTCACCCCTTATGATATGTCGGGCACTTATTCTTGGACTGAGAGCCCGACAGTGTCAGGAGAGAGGAGGGGACCCGGCGGCATACCGCATCCTGCCGGGTGAACGTCCCCTCCTCTTTCTGTCGGCGTCCATCACCAAGATGGCCGGCAGCAGGCGTCAAAAAGACCACTGCGGGAAAACGAGCTGGGGTGGCGGTTTTAATTAAATTGGGGTGCCCCTTTAAAACACAAGAAATTTATACTCACCCGGGAGGCAGGTATATCATAATATATGGAATGTGGGGACGAGACCAGATTACTCTATGTAACTTATATACACCAAACAACAGACAAATACCGTTCTTAAGAACTGTTCTTTCAAAATTGTCCTCTACACCTCATCAATATTTGATTATTGGGGGCGACTTTAATGCTCTCTTATCCCCAACTCTTGATAGACTGGGAATTGCTGGAAACCCTACCCCAGAGGGCGCAACGGGAATTGCTAATCAATTCCAATTACTGCTTAAACGACACGCCCTGTTTGATGCCTGGAGAACTCAGAATCCAACAGATAGGCAATTCACTTTTTACTCTAATGCCCATGGAACTCACACTAGAATAGACCGTTTTTTAGTTAACAGTAAAGCTTTAAGTGCTACCCTATCCACAGAAATCACTTCTATTACATGGTCAGATCACGCACCTATAGTCTTCTTGATATGCTTGTTCCCTCCTCCGGCAAAATTCTATAACTCGCGCTTAAATGAAAAGCTTCTTAAAAATGAAATAACTAAATCCCAACTAGAGAGCTCATTGCTTCAATATTTTTCCTTGAATGAAGGTACTGTACATCTCTCCAGCACCCTATGGGGGACACACAAGGCAGTCATGCGAGGCCATTGCATTGCACTCTCTAGCAAGCTTAAACCTGACGCATAACTCCAACGTCTATCATTAGAAGCACAACTTGAGTCCCTTCAAAGGCGACTAGTCTCCACCCCTTCTTTTAATACACTTCGACAAATCCTGTCCGTCAGATCTCAACTGCAACAATTAGATATGTCAAAGGTGGAAAAATCGATGCTATCAATCAAACAAAAATGTTATGAAAGAGGGAGTAAAGCCCACACTATGCTAGCTCATAAACTTAAAGCAGACCAGACCCAAAAGTCTATACACTCTATTAGAGATTCAAAAGGTATTGAACAGTTTTGCCCGGATAAGGTAGCATCGACTTTTCATACTTACTATACCCAACTTTATAACATAAAAGACCCTGCATTTAACTTGGATGACCCAAACCTAAAAAATTCCATTATGGACTATCTCTCAGAACACCCTCTCCCCTATATTTCACAAAAAGAACTTCAATTTCTCAATCGGGCTATAACATTTGAAGAGTTGAATTCAGTAATTAAAGACCTGCCTAACGGGAAGGCCCCAGGCCCAGATGGCTTTTCCTATATGTATTATAAAACTTTCAGCTCCATCCTCAATCCACATCTACTAACATTATACAACAATTTTTTTGAAATATCCCCTATTCCTACCTCCATGCTTGCGTCTTACATCACAGTAATTCCTAAACCCGAAAAAGATCATTTGGAGTGCTCTAATTATCGACCGATTGCCCTCCTGAAATCAGATTTAAAAATATTTTCCAAACTGTTAGCAACACGACTGAGCTCTCTTATTCCTTCACTGATACATAAAGACCAAGTTGGATTTGTCTCAGGTAGACAAGCTGGGGACAACACAAGATGAACGATAGACCTTATAGAAATTCTCAGCTCTACAGACACGGAATCTGTGATATTGACCCTTGATGCTGAGAAGGCATTTGACCGCCATAGCTGGCCATTCCTATTTTCTACTTTAGAACACATTGGGATACGGGGACCTTTCTTTGATGCTATCACTAATTTATACTCCACTCCTTCTGCAGCTATTAAACTCCCCTTATCGCTATACGCTTTTTTCCTATACGCAATGGTACCCGACAGGGATGTCCCCTATCACCCTTGCTATTCACCCTTTGTATTGAATCAGTGGCAAACCACATCAGGAATTCTCCAGACATCTCAGGTGTACAACTTAAAGGACAGGCCTTTAAATTGTCACTCTTTGCAGATGACATCCTATTGACACTGACTAAACCTCTTATTTCCTTACCAAACTTACATAGGGAACTGGCTAGTTACTCTTCCATATCGGGGTATAAACTTAACTTGACTAAATCTGAGGCATTGCCAATTCACATTCCTCAAGGAACATTGTCTTCTCTACAATCTTCCTTTGAGTATAATTGGAAAATGGATAAACTTAAATATTTAGGTATTTATCTTACTCCCGGGTGACCTCTTTATATATAACTTATTTCCCCCCCCCTCTATAGGGAAATTAGAGATCTCCTTCGAAGATGGAGACCACATCGTTTATCCTGGATAGGTAAAATTACATCAATTAAAATGATGATACTGCCAAAATTGCTTTATTACTTTGGGACACTACCTATCAAAATACCTATGCAGGACCTTAAACCCTTACAATGCTCACTTTTCCAATTTACATGGGACAATGCAGCTCATAGAGTTGCCAGGAAAGTGATAACATCCTCTAGAGCACAGGGCGGATTGGCTTTTCCGGATATATTAAAATATTATATAGCAGCCCACCTGCGCCATATGGCGTCATGGACTTCCTTACATCCCCCTAATAGATGGGCGGAAATAGAAAATCTTTGGATCTCACCACTACATTTAAACTGCCTCCTATGGCCTAACCTTCAGGCTACACATGTCCCCTCACTTTTATTTACTACGCAACACACTAAAGACATTTGGCACTCCGTAGGGATTACATTTAACCTTACATCAACCACCACTTCAATGAGATCATTCTTATACACACACACCTCTTCTTCCTACTACACTCAATCGATACACTGCTCACCCATGGTCAGACCAGTCC
The DNA here is from genome assembly GCF_000935625.1 of Nanorana parkeri. NCBI lineage: Eukaryota > Metazoa > Chordata > Amphibia > Anura > Dicroglossidae > Nanorana > Nanorana parkeri. The sequence goes on along the minus strand of NW_017307966.1, from coordinate 118,235 downwards.
CTTTTTCGTATCAATTATATAATTCACAAAGTGGATAGGACTGTACTACCCTTCCCGAGCCTACAAACATATTTTAATTTACCAACCAGATCCCTTTTTACATACCTTCAGATTAAACATTTTGCATATACAATCTCCCCATCACTTACTTTCTCACCATTAACACCATTCGAAAAAATATGTCTAGAAGGACCTACTCGTAAACATTCGATAGCAGACATTTACAAATTACTTAATCTAATCCGTGTTATACCATTTCCAAAGCACAACTATATGCGTAGATGGGAGAGAGCATTAAGTCGAACATTGAACAAAGATGAATGGGAGAAGATCTGGACTAATGCTAGTAAGACCTCTATTTGCACTCTATATCAGGAAAATCAGTACAAAATTCTTTACCACTGGTATCGCACCCCAGAACGGTTAAACCGTATGAACCTTTTGCTCCCAGCAGTATGCTGGAGATGCCTGACCTCAAGGGGTAGCTTACTCCATATATTTTGGGAATGTGCCAAGATATACGGCCCTTTTGGAAGCATACAATGACGATGCTCCAAAAATTAGCTGACCAGACCATACCAGAAGACCCTGTAGCACTTGCTCCTAGGCCTCCCCATCCCACATCTTCCGAAAACTATTACTAAACTTGTCAACCATGTTCTCACTGCGGCAAGATGTCTTATAGCTTTAACAAGGCTACAAGTTACCCCTCCGTCCCACACAGAACTGGTGCGAAGGATCCACGATATTTACAATTTGGAATATCTAATGGCTCGATTACATAATACTATACAAGAATTTGAACAGGTGTGGTCCCCCTGGCAATTACTTGAAGATACTAATGGCGATGACAGCCGCTCAACGTTTTATCACTCCCTGTGAATATGAGAATATACGCCCCCTTTTTTTTTTTCATTTTCATTTTTCATTTTCATTTAAAGAGATTATTGTTAAATTACTGTTTAAACCAGTTGGGTATATGCTCCATGATGATCGAATTGCTTTTCAACTATTGCTATAGTTGATCTATATTCTTTGTACCCACACCAAAACTTGAATAAAAACTTAAATTATAAAAAAAAGACCACTGCGCATGCGCGACCCCGGGTGACACCCAGCCTCGCGGCGCCACTGAGTGCATGCACAATGTTTTGTGATTGCACTACACCTGAATGCAGGACATTGTATTACCATGCATTCTGGTGAAGCCAATGACATGAATAGCTAGTTCCGCCCCTGGGTCTAGTTCCGCCCATGGGTCTACTTGCATTGCTAGCTGAAGCCCCGTAAAGGCCAAAATCTTCATCTTTATGATGCCACTGAAAATGCAGGTTATTGGTTGTCTGGTTCTAATGGCCCTTTGCAACAACGCCCATACAACATGGCACATGAAATTAGATTTTACAGTACAGAAGTATGTGACAAAAGGCTGGGACCAGTCTGGCAGCTGTGTAGGAAGTCTAGTGAATGTGACAGCAGTTACATAAAACAGTTACAATAATGAAACTTTCTGTTTTTAGCCCTTGCATGTGCAATAGACAACAGGATGGACTTGCTCTTTTAATGAATCCCAAGTAAAAGCTGCATTTCAGATTATTTTTATTCTATATACTGTATTGAAAATAAATAAATGATAATTCAATAAAACAGTGCAAAGAACAATAAGAATGTGCCAAGTGCAGTACTCTACAACTACCTAATATAACTTGTAGTTTAAAACTTTAACGAAATCTGGGCAAAGTTTATATTAACCCTTGCAGTGGGGCTACCCTCACACTGGCAGGGATAACTGCTCCTTTTGGTCTAGGGAGGAAAATAGCAAAGATATACTCACCCAATCCTCTGAGATGACCGGCTGTGGCAGCGCTTTCTCCAGCCTATCTTCTCCCCCACGGCACCGTCGGTATGTTCTCTGGTGTCCTCACATTCTATACACTCTATAGAATGTGATGATTCAAGGACCTTAGGTTACTTACTGCAGGGGGAGAGATGCGGGAAGGACTGGTCGAAGAGTAAGTCGGCTCAGAGAATCGGGTGAGAATAAGTGTTTTATTTCCTTCCCAAGACCAAAATGAGCAGTCACCGCTTGCAATGGGGCTCCCCTCGCAATAAAAGTTTTGCCCAGAGTTATTTTTTAAGGTTCTGTCCACACACACCTGTATGTTTAAAGTACATTTTCCAATACAGCAGCTAATTCAGTTTGGATGGACCCTTAATTGGCCTCAAGGCATGGAAAGACCTGTACTACTTGGCCAATTAAGTTCAACACAAAGCAAATCTGTGAGTTGTGGCACACTGTAATGCTGCTCAATTTACACTGTAGGTGTGGGTTGTTTGTGCCATTCAGAATGACTGGCAAAGCACTGCAACGCACAAACTGCAAGTTGTGTTGTATGAACGGGTATCAGGATAGCAGCTACTCCTTGAATTGCCCAGTTTTGTATGTTTGGGCGGTTAGGAGACTGCAACACATCACGCCCCGCTTGTACAGCAGGAAACAGTAATAATAGGTTTAAGTATGTAGTAGTAGGTAATAATGATAAAGTGATTCAAGTATGCTACAGCAGGTGATAACGGTGCACTGGTTCAAGTTGTTGTACACAGCAGGCAATAGTAATCACTGGTAAATACATAGCAATGCACCTGTTCAAGGTGTTTGTATACAGCAGGCAATAGTAGTCACTGGTTCAATAGATAGCAATGCACAGGAGTACTGAGGCTATTGTTTTGCATAGCCCAGGATACTTGCGGTTTGGTGGTTACTGCTATGTCCAAATAGAAGTACTGGGTCCGGTGGTGTTGAGGTGAGTGGAGCGCTGAGTTGATCAGCGTCCTTACACTATCAACAGAAAGACGCCGATCAACTACCGGATCTCGGCTTTATGCCGAGTGCTGCGTCTCAAAGTGGTGGAGCTTCGTGATGCGCCTGCGCCCGACGTAGATGGCTCTGAAGGGAGAGATGGAGGCCGGTGATGCACCTGCACGAAACGGCGACGGAGAGCACCGCCAGACGTCACCGCCTTCCGACGGCAGGCTGGGATTGCTGAGCCGCGATGCGCCTGTGCAGGACCGCGACGGCTACCCGCACCAATTCCCTGCAGTGTCCGTCTATTACAGCGGAAGAAGAGATCAGAATGCAGATGCAGAATATGCAGAATACCACCAGCTATAGAGGACTACAAATCCCAGCAATGCATTATACAGCAATGCAGAATACCATCAGCTATAGAGGACTACAAATCTCAGCAACATATTATACAGCAATGCAGAATACCAACAGCTATAAAGGACTACAGATCCCAGCAATCCATTACAGCATCCACTACTTCGATCACCCTCTTGCTCTACCCTGCATTCTCGTACTCACATTTTCAATCTTTCCCTCTCTACTGGCATATTTCCTTCCCCTTTAAAGCATGCGCTGGTCACCCCAATACTCAGAAAACACTGCTCACCACCCACTCCTCCTCAAAAAACTCCACTTGCTTGGCCTACAAGACTCTGCTCTCTCATGGTTTTCCTCCTACCTCTCTAAGCGCTCCTTCAATGTCACCTACAAATCTAACTCCTCCCCTCCTCTTCCTCTTTCTGTAGGTGTCCACCAAGGCTCTGTCCTTGGACCCCTTCTTTTTCTATCTACACCACTTCCCTTGGTCAACTAATAACCTCACATGGCTTCCAATACCATCTCTATGCCAATGACACATACATATATCTTTCTACTCCACAACTCACCCCCTCAGTGTCCTTCCGTATCACTAATCTACTACCTGAGATATCAGTCTGGATGTCGGAACACTTCTTAAAACTCAACCTTTCAAAAACTGAGCTCATGATATTACTTCCTGCCTGTGCACCTTCCCCAAACTTTTCCCTTGAGATTGATAACTCAACTATCCATCCCTTCCACCATGCCAAGGTGCTAGGTGTCATCCTGGAGTCAGACTCCACCCTTCTGCCCCACATGCAATCACTATCCAAATCCTGCCGCCTTCACCTTCGTAAAACATGTTCAAAATACGCCCCTTCCTCACCAATGAAACCGCAAAACTACTCATACACTCACTTGTTATCTCTCGTCTTGACTATTGAAACTCCCTCCTCATTGGCCTAACTCTACACAGGCTATCCCCCCCTTCAGTCCATTATGAATACAGCTGCTAGACTCATTCACCTAACCAACCATTCAGTGTCTGCAACACCCCTCTGCCAATCCCTGCACTGCCTTCCAATAGCCCAAAAGATACAATTAAAAATATTAACAACCACTTACAAAGCCATCCACAACTCTGCCCCCGGATATAACTCAAACCCTGGCTCAAAGTATTACCCTAACCATCCCCTCCGCTCTTCCGAAGACCTTCTGCTTTCCAGCTCCCTCATCAACTCCTCCCTTGCTCGCCTCCAGAACTTCTCTAGAGTTTCTCCCATCCTCTGGAACTCTTTACCCCAACCTCTCCGACTATCTCATACTCTGACTGCCTTAGGCGATCCCTAAAGACTAATTTCTTCAGGGAAGCCTATCCCGCCTCTAACTAACCACTGAACCATCACATTCTCAAAAAGTCCATTCTCAAAAAGTCCACACAGCTACCTCCTCCTGTACCACTTACCGCTTCCTTTTAGATTGTAAGCCCTCATGGACAGGGCCCTCCATACTATCTTGGTTTAAAAGTGTATTGTCTCACCAGGGCTGTTTGTGGTCTCCAGGGCTGTGTGCGGTCTCACCAGGGCTGTGCAAGTGGGTGCGGTCTCACCAGGGCTGTGCGAGTGGGTGTGGTCTCACCAGGATTGTGCCGGGACTCCTCAATGCTATATGGGCTCTCACGATGGCTGCGCAGGTGGGTGTGGGTGGTGGGAGGAGGAAGGAGGAGATGTGCATGCCGGCGCTGTAAACAGCCACTAAGGTCAGCAAAGGAGGGACCTTACGGCAGCCAAATCCATTTAAAAATGTAAAGCGCCGGCATCGGCATTTAGTATTGCAGCATTTTCACAAGTACGAGTACCCGTGAAAATGGCCAGTATTGGCACCTATACATACATATCACTCAGGGAACTACAAGTCCCAGCACTGTCCTTGTGCATCACCCACATATCTCTAAGGAAACTACAAGTCCCAGCATGCCCTTGCTGTACCTGGATACCCCCTATATATCACAAAGGGAACTACAAGTCCCATCATGTCCTCATTGTCCCTGTACACCCTCACCCCTCCCCCCATATCACATTGTCGCTGTACAGGGACAATTAGGGCATGCTGGGACTAGTAGTTCCCTTAGTGATATCTGCGGGCGTCCAGGGACAATGAGGGCATGCTGTGAGTTATTGGGTACTGGATAATTGAATAGAGGTTAAACTTGAAAGTAACCTCACCCAACACTGACAGCTCTGGGTTTCTCACACAGCAGACAGCATGACCAGAGAAAGCTCAGGGGAGGCTGCAAAAACATAACAGCTCATGGGGGTAGTGGGGGACTGTATGTCTATGCTGGGACCACCACAGCACAGATGGGTCTCTCTCTAATCAAGCGGCTTATGTCTGGGTCATCGTGGCCAAAGCCCCTGCGTTGCTGCATTATTTGCCTGATGCACTACCTGTGTTCGCCGCTCGGCTATTCTGACTCACTCCTCACTGCCCAGTCACCTATGCTCTCACCCATCTCTGCGCACGGGGATGCCGCATCCCTTGCCCCCCCCCCCGGTTGTTAAGGCACTGGCGGCTGAACCAGCAGAGGTAGAGGAGGCTGGGCCCAGCAGCTCCAGCCTCATCCACCGCTGCTGCTGGAGCTGCACTGCTGGGCCCTGGGCTCCTCTCCACCTCTGCTGCTGGGGCCCAGCCTCCTGACCAGGCCCCCCTCTGCCCCAGGCCCCATAGCGACCGCATAGTTTGCTATGGTGATAGTTACGCCAGTGACCACTGCATCTCTATGGCAAGGAAATTTCAGTAGATTTGCAGATGTTTTACAATCATAGCACATAAAGCTTTGACTTATTACTGACAGCTCAAAAGCTGATAAGTAGCCAAGGTCGTATGGTACTTAAACACAATTGAAATTATTCTTCTCCACAAGTGCTGCTTATGGCTGATGTCATAAAGCAGAAGATAGCTTTTAGGAAATGTTGACGATGATGTCACTCAGATTGCTAGTCCAACATTAGATAATAAACAAAAATGCCCGTAAAGCCTTTGAGCTTTTTCTGCTGATGTAAATTTGTGCTATAGGTAATGTGACCAAGAAATAGAGATGAACACAAATGTATTTTCTATTGTCATCATTATTATGTGTTACTCAACTATCACCTGAATTAAACTGCCTACCATATTCTGAACCCAAGCAAAACTAACATCTGTTGTAGTAAGTCACACGGATTCATTATATTACTTGTATAATACAGGTGTAAACTATAGTAACAATATTCTTAATCAAAATTTAATATTACGACACCAAAAGCTCTATAGCACTGGCTAGGGTTCATCTTATTGTCATTGGTAATATGGGATTCCTGGATAATTTAGAAAGTTTCCAGACCCCCAGGAGCAAAGGGACTTATTTACAAAAGCACAGCAGAAAGCTAGTATAGAACAGGATAAACAGAAAAGAATATACTACATTGCCAGCAGATGGTAAATGTCAATTACCATCCATTAAATTGACGCCACACCGAGGAGCGAAATCTGAAAAATGCATTCAAGTACTCTATCAACAAAACTGTATCTTATTTACTGTATGTATCACTCGGCTGTAGATCCTGAAATCATCTCTGAATTGGTGCTGACACTGTTCTTCCTTCTGGAGGGTGGCTACTTTTGTTCCTCATGGTCCCTGTGTGTGTTTTAAAGTTGCCACCGCTCTAAGTGGGGTGTCATATTTTGCCCTATTTCTAAAGTATCCTTAAAGGAGAACTATGGGGTTAGGGCTTTTCCCCATAGTTCTCCTAAGGGATACTGAGACGCCGCACCTGAAGCGGATCCGAACAATTATGTCTGGATCCGCCCAGCTGCGTGAGTGACAGCTGGCTCTGCCTATCTAGAGGCAGAACCATTTGTACCCGCCCCCTCCCCTGTCCGTTCCACAAGTCAGCGCTGGAGGATCGGACGGGAGGGGGGAATCGAGTCCTTCCCATGTCACGGCAGAGAGCCGTGACAGGGTGGAGAAGTGAGCGAACGCCGATCTTCCCGATCTACAGATCCGACCTGTGATAGTCTCATTGTCACAGGTCGGCTAGAACTATGAGGTGAGTGAAAAGCACTCACCTCATAGTTCTCCTTTAATAGCAGTTCTGTCACTTGTCCCACTTACCAAAAGATGTTAGATGGACTACAGATTGAGGATAGCCAACCGAAAGTGATGCATTTTTTCCATGTTTATACCTGTAAGAGGGTGTAAAAGGGTCTTCAAGATATCTGACCCTACTTCACATAGAATAGTGTGATAACGTTGGGTCTTTTCTCTGATTGGTGGAAAGGGTCCCCAGGCAGGAGATTGGGCACCTGCCGCTGAAGGTTATGAAATATTTGGGCAGCAGCTGCGGAAGATTTTCCTTTGAAAAAAAGAGCAGCCTGGAGCCAGGGACCATGTTCTGCCAAAAGCATAAGAGGTGAGAGATTGTTTTTCTCAAGAATGACGGTTAAAGCAAACTCTGGGCACCAACACTTTCATTTAAAATATTCCTCAAAAGTTACAAGGGAGATTAATCATCGTTGTATGCATCAAATGCCTCTGCAAACCCAGATTATTAGCTTGTAAAATCATCACTGTGCTGAGAGCAGAGCTGTGGATGGGACCCAGCAGGCTCCACCCATTACAGGCTGCCTGCAGAAAAATACAGGAGGAGGCGGATGCAAGACCAGTCAACCTGCACAAGGAGAGAGAACAGCAGTGACTGGTCTTTATTACAGGAAGCTCCTGCATAGAGTCAGAGATTAACACTGGATTACTGCACAGATCTGGAATAAAATGCAAAAACACAAAACACACCGAGATTCAAGTAAGAATAGGTATACTTTTGTACTTACTTAATATATGCTTATTCAAAATGTTTTCATGGCAAAGACTAGTAACCATTTATACTATCAACAATCTTGGCAAAGTTCAATTTAGGAGAATGATAGGTGATAGTGTAAACTGTGTAGGATTTGTATTTTTAACTTGAATGTCTGCAGGCAAAATGCCACTGGGGATGACTAAGGGTGCTTTAGTTAGGTGAGGTCAGTTGGCAACACAATATCACACATTCTGATTACACCGGGATTTGTGATTAAAAAAATGAATGAACAAGGGCCATGAAGCCAGATATTATCCAAGGCTAAAAAACTAGCTATGGAGGAACTATGAACAAGAAATTAAAGGATAAAATTCAAAATATTAACAACCGCGTACAAAGCCATCCACAACTCTGGCCCCGGCTATTTCTCCAACCTGGTCTCAAAGTATTACCCTAAGCATCCCCCCCGTTCTTCACAAGACCTCCTGCTTTCCAGCTCCGTCATCAACTCCTCCCATGCTCGCCTCCAGGACTCCACTAGAGTGTCTCCCATTCTATGGAACTCTCTACCCCAACCTGTCCGTCTATCTCCCACACTGACTGCCTTTAGGTGATCCCTTAAGACTCATCTCTTCAGGGAAGCCTATCCCACCTCAACCTAACCACTGAACAATCACTTTCTCAAACAATCATCCCCGCGCAGCTACCTCTTCATGTATCACTTGCCCCTCCCTTTTAGATTGTAAGCCCTCACGGGCAGGGCCCTCCTTACCATCTTGTCTTAAATTGTATTGTATTGTGACTGTAATGTCTTCCTTATATTGTAAAGCGCTGTGCAAACTATTGGCGCTATATAAATCCTGTATAATAATAATTAAACACAGGTGTGATTTCAGAGCCACAATGCATGCACATTTTCTTGATGAAAAAACTAAAATAACGTCTATAACTGGTTCACGTCTATAACGTCTATAAAGACCAGTTCACACTAGCCTGTCTGCTATGTTTTAGGGCTTGTGTGTTCTAATGGCTTCTGGGGTTGGGCATTATGATGCGCCGTCACCCTGTTTACTTTCTTCCCATTTTTTTTGTAACTTTATTTGGATTGTACAAACTGTACACTCCATTTAGGACTTGCCCAGCAGCACAGTGTACCGCGCTGTGATGACCTGTGGCGCTCTTAAGTGCACTGCAATTTTATGGCAAGCTGGACCAATGTAAGTATGCATATTAAGCTATACCTGAAGTTCAGCTTTAACAGTTTAATTTTTCTTGACAGTCCCCCCACCCCTAATAGGGCCCCCACCCCAGGCCCCAGAGCAGCTGCATAGGCTGCTATGGCTATTGTTACACTACTGCCCAGGATATTTACATGTTAGACATGTGGTTTACACTGGTTGCCTTGGCAACAGACCTAACATGTTTCCTGCCATGTTACTTTAAAAATGTTACCATTGAGCCTCAGGGAAGAGCAGCTAGAAACGTGTGTGTGCGTGTGCGTGTGCATGCGTATATGTGTGCTAACAAAACACTTGGGTGAATTTATCAAAACTAAAGCAGACAAAATCTTAAGTAGTTGCCCATGGCAACCAATCAGCTTCTACCTTAGTTTGTTTAGTTAGGCTTTGAAAATGAAAGCTAGAAGCTGATTGGTTATCATGGACAACTGCTCCAGTTTTGATAAATTACCCCCAATGGGTTATATTATAAGGGATATTTGTGAATATTGACACTGACTTGTGCTCTTCTAAGTGCAACGTCCTAGCAATAACCAGTTCTACTCTTTTAAGTATAGGTGTGGTTAGTAGCTGTGGATAAAGCTGTGGTTAATCTCATCCTGACAGTAAAAATGGGCACTTAGAAGAGAGTGAAGACAGAACTATAATGGAGGGAACACCAGTAGATTATATACAAAAACAAGTGCTACTTGAAAAATAAAGTAAAACACTACAAAAACATGCAGACCACAATGTGCGCTCATAACAGGATACATTTCATGTGGAAAAAATGATGCAGGCAGAAGCAAGTGTAATATGATTCAAATAGCTACACTATGACACAGATGTTTGATAATGCTTTTCTGATTCAATTAGATGCCATAAAAAACTGAGATAGCTAAAGTTGCCAGTACGCTGTAGAGCATAATATACTCAGCACATTTCTTGTGGATACAGAAGGTTCAGAGAATAGAGGGACAACTGCATATATGAACAGACGGCTGGAAAGATCGAAAGCTTATTCATCTCCATTAGCTCCATGGATTTTGGTGGTAATTGGGAAATCCTCACTGGTAAAGCTGCCATCTCATCAAAATACAACAGCACAAGACAACATCATGGTAGGAAATTCAGGGCATGATATGATTGCTTAGTCATCCAGCATTCTGAAGGCCAGTAGTATTTATACTGTTGATTTAAAAGCAGAGTCATCTTTACATGCTAGAAAGGAATGATGTAACACCACACTCATTTAACCCTGGTCTCCAGAAGAAGTGGACCACATCAGAAAAGCTGGCCATACACTGAGTTTTTTCTCGATTCCCCTGCTGGGCTATTGTATTCTGACTATTAGCAAAAATGTATCTGGGTATCACTCGGCTGTAGATCCTCAAATTATCTTTGAATTGTTGTGGACTAGGGATGTTCAGATACCAAGTACATACTCGGTACAAGTACAAGTACATGTGCAGATACTTTTCCATCTCCAAAACTAGACTAGAGAAACATTTAAAAGTTAGGAGGCAGCTGTCATTTTTAAGGAGCATACAGAGCTCCTGGGATTTGTATCCCTGTTTTAATGTATGCATTTTTTTATAAACGTATATAAGGGATGCACCAATACCATTTTTTCAAGTACGAGTACTGATACTTGTAAAAATACTCACAGATACAAGAACTGATATATTTTTGTTTATTGCCATGTGGCAGTTTTTGTAAAACAATACAGACTAATGATTTCAGGACGGTGGTGGAGCGCCAGAGCTAGGTCCCAGCTGCAACTGCTGCAACTATGGTAGTACTCATGAAAATGCCAAGTATCGGCACTGGTATCTGAACTGGTATCTGAACATCCCTAGTGCAGACACTGTCCTTCCATCTGTAGGGTGGCTTCTTTTGTTCCCCATTGTCCCTCTGTGTGTTGTAAAGTAGCCACCACTCCAAGTTCACTCCCGTGATGGACTACAATCTCAATACAAATTAGTAAACTAAATGTGAAATTGTAGTCCATTGGGGGAGCGAGCTTGGAGTGGTGGCTACTTTACAGCACACCATGGGCAACATTTACAAGTGTATTATATATTTACCGATTGAATAGCGGATAGAATTTAACACCACTTTTCTTAGATCATTCCTTCAAAAGTACAAGTTTGTAACTAGTATGGGGAAAGGAAAAAGATACCTGACCGAGAAGGCCCTGTCCGAGTAATTACCCAATTTGGATCTAAATGGGAGGAAGTGAGAAGTATAATGAAAAGGCATTGGCATGTTTTGCAGCTATGCCTGACCTTGGCAGATATAGTGGGTCCCTATCCACAACTAGTAGCACGCAGAGCCCGAACTCTGATAGACCATTTAGTGAGATCAGAGTATACTTCTAGTTTAGAACATGGCTAATAAATCACAATAAAGTTTATTTTTATTCTAATTAAATGACTTTGGTCTACAGTGTATCTTCTATAGTGGTCTTATTCTTTATAGGACCAAAACGTTTGTAAATGTTTAGAAAAAGTCACTGATCAAAGTCTGATGTAAAGAAAGACATTGCTCCCGGATGTTTTTTAAAGTTATACCACGGGAAACATAAGTAGCCACACTTCAGAAGGAAGGACAGTGTCACCATGAATTCAGAGATGATTTGAGGATCTATAGCTGAGTGATAGACACATAAGATACATTTTTGTTATTAGTTAAGGTACTTGAGCACATTTTTAAGATTTAACTCTTGAGTTTAGAGTCACTTTAAAGAATGTGTGTATGTTAGGTCTAGTCATCTATCTACCCAGAAAGCTGTTAATGTCCAGTGTACATTATGTGTGCTTGGAGTCATAGGTTGTTACACAATAAATACACATTACATTATAGTAAATTGTCCATTAGTACAAGTGTAGAAAGTGGCAATTTAAATTCTTCCATAAGTACAATATCAATGTTAGACCGTGACTTTAATGTTCAGTCTATTTTGACACAGCAATAGTATATTATTCTTTTAGTAGAACTTCAGCTTTAGACATGCTATGATTTGTTTTGTAATTAAAGATTTATAGTGAATCTCCTGCTTTAGCCACCACCTCTTAACAAAGTAACACACCCTTGTACCTCAAATGAAAACAAAGTAACACAATATTGTTACAAAATTTAAATAATGAAAGAAGCTGAGAGATCTGTGTCATTCTGTAACAGCTTCTGCTTCTTTGAGGACACTTCAACCCGAATGTAAAGAATCTGACAGCTGTCACAGAATACAATAAAGTGTTTACCTGTTCACAGAAATAATAAAAAAAACACTGTGGGGTCCCCCCCAATTCATACCTCTGTTTCTCCAGCATACCAGGCCATATGTTCCCAGCATTGGGAAAAGCACCCTAGAAAAGCACCTTGTCCCCATGACAAGGGCCTCTTCCCCACTATCGTCACCCGATGGTTGTGGGGGTCTGTGGGCAGGGGGGCTTATCTGGGTACCCCCTTTCATAAAGGGGGCACTCAGATGCCACCCGTCCCTTGTGAATGAGTAAGGGGAATACGTGGGTGCCGTCCATGTAGTGAAGTCCTATGGTTACAACGGGGTAATGGGACCAATGTACGTCTGCAGTCAATTAATAACGCCCGAGGCGGTGTATGGTGGCTGGGGGCATCAGGTACAAAATGCGGCCACAGATGCAACATTTTTTTTATAGTTCATAGTGCCCTCAAGGACCTGAAACCTGAGATTTTATACAGTCTGGTTATTTGTTGCTGTTTGTTATTTATAAAATGTTATTTATACTGTTTTTGTTTTTTTTTTAATAAAAGGCGTTTGTAGCCATTGAACTCCATCCCAGGGTGTAGTGGTATTATTTACTTAGTACAGAGGAGGATTTGGGGTTGATATGGTAACAGGGGCTTAAGTAAATAAAGGAGAGCCCTGAACTACTTTAGTCTGAAACACAGGCAGAGCTATTGCAGGAGGACTGCATGTAGAGCAATAGACTGGGGGAAGAGGACAAAAGAAAGGAGGCATAATGACTTATTTACCTCCATATTTACTTATCTACCTCCATACAGTAATACAGATTTATGCATTATAGTAATGCATAAAGTATGATATAAGTAATGCACACATTCAGCTAAACTAGCCACACCCATAATGATTGTTTCTGTGATCTTCAGCATCTGTAACTGCTTCCATATACTGCAAAAAGAGGCATGTCTAAGCAGACACATACTTCATAGCTGTGTCATAGTCTTCCTGCACAGTTCAACGAGTTTCATTATTCATCTACAGGCAAGTCTCTGCTGTCCAGGTACAATACTTCTGCATTTTAACTTATGATTTACTAGTACAGAGCTAGCGTGTGATTTTAAAGTATGTAGTTTTGAAAGCTGAGCAGCCTTTCTGGAAATGCCTAAGAGTGGATTGCAGATGTATTTTTAGAGTTTAGAGGGCTACAAATCCTGCTATAAATAGTCGGTGTATGTGATATAGTCATTATTACAAAAGGAATGTTCCTTAAACTGTGCACAGATGTAACTCTACACCTTCTGTGTTAGTCAAAGCATTACTACAAGTTTCTAGGAATTTTCATGATCTGGTTAACTTTGGTTGGCTTACCAGTGTTAGTGTTTTATCTTCTCCATTTATGGAAATGAGCATTCAAATATGTTCAAATTGCAGTTACTTAAATTTAAGCCCTCATTCACATGGGTAACGGCCGGCAGTACAGATCCATGCTGCATGCACGGCCGTTTCTGGCAGCTCCCGGGAAGGACAGGTGCTGCGTGTGATTGGGAAGCAGATGGCGGCGGATGGGGGGGGACACAGCGCTGCACCGCACAAGTGATCTGGTGCCTCTACAGATGCTGGATTGCTTGTATTAACCCCCTCCCGTCCGGCCATTGTAAAAAAAACGTCCGGCAGCTCTCTAGATCTCAGCCACACCCCCATGCGCGTGCCACACGGTGCGCGAGTGGGAAAAGCCCCACATTTTAAAACAGACAGCGATGCCTGTTAACATACAAGCAATTCGCCGGCTATGGAGCCGGCGAATCGCTTGTATATACCTAGTTACATAGTTACATAGTTAGTTAGGTTGAAAAAAGACACAAGTCCATCGAGTTCAACCTATAGAGAATGGGGTGCCGATCCGTGTTGCCCCCCTCCGCGCATCCTGCCCTCCCGCTGTCACGCTGGTCCCGGGTGCAAGCCTTTCTCCGGTGCACAATCTCTCTCCGGTCCCCTCTCCGCTGTCAGAATGCGGAAGTGAAGTATATTACATCACTTCGGCATTCTTGTGTCACTCCAGCTTGAGAAGCTGATGAAGCAGATCTCTGCTTCATCAGCCAACTGTACTGCACTGATTACCAACAGCAAAAACAGTGGCGGACCTAAGTAACAAACTGGCCCCCCCCCCACCCCCCCCCCCCCCCCCCCCCGCC
>NW_017307966.1:27675-103455 GCF_000935625.1 Nanorana parkeri | reverse complement strand
GCGGTGGTCTCTGCACCAAAGGAGCTTACACTCTAGTGTCCCCCCACAGTCTCACGCTATTATTATTATACATTTACAGTATATAGTTCTGACATATACCGCAGTGCTGTACAGAGAAGACTGAGCCAGTCCCATCACTCTCTGTACGGAGTAGCTTACACTCTAATGTCCCCCCACAGTCACACACTATTATTATTATACATTTATATAGCTCTCACATATACCACAGCAACCCAATATACAGCAATGCAGAACAGTATATGAATTGGACTCTGGGCTTAATAACGCACTGGACTCTGGGCTTAGTAACGCACTGGACTCTGGGCTTAGTAACGCACTGGACTCAGAACTTAGTAATGCACTGGACTCAGAACTTAGTAATGCACTGGACTCTGGGCTTAGTAACACACTGGACTCTGGGCTTAGTAATGCATTGGACTCAGGACCCACCTGAGACCCTGCAGAGCCCACCTGAGACCCCATACATACCTGAGACCCCACGCAGTCCACCTGAGAGTGACCCTGCAGAGCCCACCTTAGAACCAGCACTGAAACTTTCTATGGTGGGCTCCGCAGGGTCTCAGGTGGGCTGGTCAGAGTCGCTTTCACTGCACCTCCCTCCCAGCAATTCCTACCTGCTGCTGCTGGGGCCCGGCCTCCGCTGCTGGGGCCCGGCCTCCTTCGCTGAAGGCCGGTGGCGGACCTAAGGAAAAAAAGGGCCCTGTTGCAAGATTTTTTTTGCCCCCCCCGTTATTACAATGCCCATACTGGCCAACTGATCACCTGAAAGCCTGCATTGGCCACCGTAAAGCCTGCAATGGCCACCTGAGACCAGAAAAACAACATCTGGGTTCCCACTGGTTCTGCAATATGATGACTTGTATAATAATTTCATTATATATTACAATGTAATTAAAATAGAAATAACGTGCACAATAAATGCGCTTAACACATGCCAAAACCAGACCCCCTCTCTCCCATAACCCATCCCCCCTCCTCAGTCCATGGGAAAAAAATTCAGCTAAACCGGATCTGCAGAATGGCTTTAGCTATAGAGGACTACAACTCCCAGAAATACTTTATACGGCAATGCAGAATGGCTTTAGCTATAGAGGACTACAACTCCCAGAAATACTTTATACGGCAATGCAGAATGGCTTTAGCTATAGAGGACTACAACTCCCAGAAATACTTTATACGGCAATGCAGAATGGCTTTAGCTATAGAGGACTACAACTCCCAGAAATACTTTATACGGCAGTGCAGAATGTAGGTCAGTGCACCGGTCAGTGCACCGGTCAGTGCACCCAAATATTGGGCCTTTGGTGCCAGCTAGTGTCTTCACACCGTAATCCTCCAGAGGTATTCCGGAGGAGTGCAGGGTTGGACCCTGCGGTCAAATATTGAAATTATATGCATCCGGTACACCGGTCAGTGCACCCAAATATTGGGCCTTTGGTGCCAGCTAGTACCTTCACACCATAACCCTCCAGAGGTATTCCGGAAGAGTGCAGGGTTGGACCCTGAGGTCAAATATTGAAATGATATGCACCTGTCACATGCAAGTCCGGAAAAATTGTGTCTTAGTCGGTGGTGCACGACACAGATTCTAAGTTGAAGAATGCATAATAATCTCCCACCAGCGTAGGCAGCCTAGGAAGTCCTTCGAATGCAAAGATACCCGATCTATTCAGTAACATCAGCATCAGGGGAGTGATAGCTGCTGCTGATCCAGGACTGATTAATTTTTATAAATGTCAGCCGGTCTACAGAATCTGTGGACAGACGCACTCTTTTGTCTGTGACAAAACCTCCTGCAGCCCTGAACGTCCTTTTGGAAAGCACACTGGATGAAGGGTAGCCTGGTAGCTCCATGGCATATTGGCTAAGTTCTGGCCAGTGATCCAATCTCAACACCCAGTAAGCCAGTGGGTCATCTGCTGCAAAGCTATCCAGGTCTGCCCTTGCCCCTAGGTATTCCTGCACCATATGGTGAAGACGCTAGCGGTGTGTGCCTAAATGTAACATCCCTGGGCATTTCATGGACTAAAAAAATTGCGGAAGGCATCAGTCAAGCGCCCACCTTTTCCACCGCTCTTCTTCTGACCAGCGGCAGCCTCAGAAGCACCTCTTTCATCACTTGGTAACCTACCAGTGCCTGAAAAGGTGTGAGGGCAGGATGAGCTCTGCAACCTTACGCTTGTATCATGGATTAAGAAGGGTTGCCAACCAGTAATGATCCCTCTCCTTGATACCACGAATCCTGGGGTCCTTTAGCAGGCTTTGTAGGATAAGGAGCCCATGCAGCGTAAGTTGGAGGAGGCATTAGCTTCCGAGTCTTCCTGGTCACTGAGGATGACACTATCGTGCACTACCTCCTCCCAGCCACGTACTACTCCCTGGGTTTCTGGTGGCACAAAACCCCCCTTGAAGCATGCCTGATGCCCCCACGGCTGACATAATCTTCCTCCTCCTCCTGTCTGATCTGCGGACCCGCGGGAATGCTGTCTGCGTAAAGAGGGCCTTGAGAGCTAAGGAAGTCCTCCTCTTCCTCCCCTGAACTTGTCCTTGTGCCATACTCACACAAGTATTCATTGATTGCCCTCTGCTGCTTGTGCAGACGCTGCAGCATTGCCAATGTTGAGTTCCACTTGGTGGGCATGTCACAGATCAGACGGTTTGTGGGAAGGTGAAATTCCCTTTAAATTTCGGCAAGGCAAACACTTGCTGGGTATGACAGTCTGATGTGGCTGCAGACTTTTCTGGTCTGCCTAAGAAGCTCTGCCAGCCCTGGGTACCTGGTTAGGAAACACTGTACCACCAAATTTAGCACGTGTGCCAGGCATGGAACATGCGTCAACTTACCCAGGCGTAGGGGCGGAGAGAAGGTTGCTGCCATTATCACACACAACCATTCCCGGCTCAAGCTGGCATGGGCCTGCCCCTGCAGAGCTGACAGAATCTCTGCCCCGGTGTGGCTCCTGTCCCCTAAACAAACCAGCTCAAGTACAGCATGGCATCTTTTTACTTGAGCCGTTGTGTAGCCCCTGGCACGCTTTGGGTGAACTGCCGATTCGCGGGAGAAATCTGCAGAGGAGGATGAAGAGGAGGGGGTGGAGCAGACAGACCTCATATCAGCAGCTTTCTGGAGGTGTGGTTGATGAGCAAGCTCCAGCACAGAGCCCCGTCCTGTATCCTCCCCCCGTTCTCCCCATCCTCCCAGCTGTTAGCAGAGTTACCCAGTGTGCCGTGAACTAAATGTACTGGCCCTGTCCATGCTTGATGGACCACGTGTCGGCAGTAATGTGGAGCTTGCTGCTGACTGCCTTTTCCAACAAGGCCAAAACATTGCCTTCCACATGCTGATAGAGTGCTGGAATGGCCTTCTGTGAAAAGAAATGTTGCTTTGGTACCTGCCACTGTGGTACAGAACATTCAGCAAACTCACAGAAGGGGGCAGAGTCCACCAGCTAGAAAAGCAGCAGGTGTAACGCAAGTAATTTGGCCAAGCTGGCATTTAGACACTGTGCATGTGGATGGAAGGGATAGTATTTTTCTTCCGATGCAGCAGCTGGGGCAGCGAAATTTGACCTGCGAAAATCTGCAGCTTGTGGGCTGCTGGTAGATTCAGAGGAAGGACTTGGTAAACCGATTACTACAACATCATCCCTGTCAGCAGAGGTTGTGGACATGGCATGACATATAGTGGGGATAGAGACAGATGAGGACCGATGGGAAGTGTTGTGCCAACGGGATGCATGGTAGGTGGTCATATGTCTCTTCAAGCACATGGTACCCAAGCGGCTGATGTTTTTGCCACGCTTGATCCTCTTGAGACAAAGCTTGCAAATAGCAATGCTGCGGTCTGATGCACATGTTGTGAAAAACTCCCATACAGTAGAGTTCCTGTGCTGCGAGACAACAGCGCTCTGCACCTGTGCAGCTCTGCGTTCTCATTCAATGGCTACGGTTGCTCGTAGAGGACATTGTGCCTCGTTGGGGTTGTGCCTCCTCACTTTCCTCCTCTGTTCAATCAGGCACCCAAGTGGAGTCAGTGACCTCATCATCATCATCACCCGCTTTCTCCTCTTCACTGGAGCCAACCTGGCAGTATGCTGCAGCCGGGGGAAGATGAGTGCCAGTTCGCTGTGCGTCACTGGCACCCCCTCCCTCTAGGCTGATGTTTCTCCTTTCCTCAACCTCAGAGCCTACATCAGAGCACTAGAATTGCTGCACATCCTCAAGCAGCATGTCACTGACATTGTGGTGAATCAATTCAGCTGACTGCATGATGTGGACATGGAGGCTGAATAAGACGCTTTGGCAGCTGAGGTGGACTGAGAACCACTACGAGGCTGGGTGGCAGAGGATGAGGAGGATGAGGATGGCCTGGTTATCCAATCCACCAACTCTTCTGTATGCAGGCCCGGCGCTACCGCAAGGCAAGTCAGGCGGCCGCAAGTCAGGATCCCGACACGCGCGGCACCTCAGGCAGTCGCCGGCCAGCTAAATTAGGACCCCACCTGGAGCTCCTCCCACCGGACCAGCGCTGACTCGCCGCTGCTCTCCCGCACCGAAGGTAAGTGAAAAAAAAAAAACATAGCGCAAACATCGGGGCATTTTGACAAGTACAAGTACTTGTCAAAATGCCCTGTTTTTACAGGGGGTCGGGGAGGGGGGCGCAAAAATGCACCTTGATCCTAGCACCGGCCCTGTCTGTATGTTGATGCTGCAGAAGACGGCCAGCACCAGAAAGGAGAAGCGTACCCTGCCTGCAGAGAATGCACCACGTCCATGACCACGACCATGGCCTGCGGACACACAGGCTGCTTGCCCTCTTATCTCTGCATGGGAGCGTCTGCCTGTCCTTTTTGGTCTTTCTGATATGATGTGTACAGCAATAGATTGCAATTATCGACTGTCAGAATATACTGTTCTGATCAACTGCTATAATAGATCAGTATGAGAGACTGCTATAGCACAGAACTCTGATATGGAACTCCGATATATACAACTCTGATATATAGAAGTCTGATATACAGAAGTCTGATATATAGAACTCTGATATATAGAACTCTGATATATAGAACTCTGATATGTACATAACTGTGCCATAACTCTGCAATCACTCTCAATAAATCTGCTATCACTAACTCAAATAGAACTCTCTCTGTTTAACTCCTGCAACACACTACATAGGGCAGCGGTGTCAGCAGCCTTATATAGTGTGCTGCAGGGACTTAGCTGTGAGCCATGATTGGGCAAAGTCATCATGACTTTGCCCAATCATGGCTCTAAATGTGTACTGATCCCTGATTGGCACAGTCTTGCACCTAAGGTCAGGTGCAAGACTGTAGCCAATTACAGTTTCAAAGGGCGCAGTGCATTGTAGGATGTTCCGCGGTCAAACAGACTGCGAACATCCCGCAAAGTTCGGTGAACGCTCGAACGGCCGATGTTCAAATTTAACTTATGTTCGATTCCAACAGGCAGCCCATCACTACTAAGAGCCACCATTAACCCCACACAGCTACCCCATAGCCGCCATTAACCCTGCACAGCTACCCAGAGCTGCCATCAGGGCCGCCGACAGGGGGGTACGACCGACACTCAAGTAAGGGGCCGGCCAGCCTCAGGGGCCAGCAAACCTTACCTGGGTGACGGCCGTGCAGGTGACCGAAGGCGGCCGGGCCCCCACAGCACGGAGGAAGCCAGGGCCCGCACACTCCACATTGTTTTTTTTTTTTCAAAACACTTTATTTCAATTTGACATAAACCACACTGTACATTACATTGAGCATGACCGTATCACAGTCTGTTATGCAGAGATAGTAATTTACCGACTATTGAACAACGTCCACATGCTCTGCAAAGGTCCAGGATTAGCGACCACAATGTACAGAGTACTAAAAGCAGGTTAGACTAAAGCGATAACGCTTCAAAACATAAACAAACAAAAACATATCCGAACATAGTACCAGGTATCTTATATATCCCTGTCCTGAGAGTATATCATAATTGGCAAGTGCGATATTCTCCATTTGGACATCCATCATAGCTCCTTCCTATACACATTACAAACCCTCTTCCTAAAGCTGCCACCTTTCTGGATTGAGATGTGCATGTAGGTATATAAAGTAGGCTTGAGATATATAGAAATTTGGTTAGTTTCATGTCTATTCCTACCCCTTCCATATGATCTGGTGGGTTTGCTTTATGTCACCCCTCCTATATTAGCCAATAGGATACACTTAGAAAACCTAAAGGGATAAAGAAACGTTTCTTTTTCCGCTGCAGTAAAAACATGAGTAATAAAAGATATCCATCTTCTATAAAAAGCCGTGATCTTTTTTTCTTCCTCCGTCTGGGTTTCAGCTTCCAGTTTTTCTAAGTGGAGTAAGCTAAGGAGGTCTTCTTTGAGCCTTTGAATATTAGGAGGAGTAGGAGAGAGCCATTCTCTCATTATACATCGTCTAGCCGCTAGCAGAGAGATGCCGATCCATTGCTTGTCATATCTGCTTAATGTGGAAGGCATCTCCCAGTAGTTGAACAGCAGTAACAGAGCGTCAACTGGGATCTGCTGGCCCACCACAGACTTCAAAAACCCGGTTACTGAAACCCAGAAAGATTAGATCAGGGGGCAGGTCCACAAACAATGAAACAGGGGAGCAGCCGGTAGCTTACATTTTGGGCAGTGGTCAAGATAGACTGTGTCACCGTCTTGTTTGCGTTTAATCTGAAAGGCATAATATGCTCTGTGAATAATGCAATACTGTGTTTCCCTCCACTGTTCGTTAATCATGGCTGAGCAAGTGTTACGATACCCCTGCAAATTTTTTTCGACCACATCCTCTACAGGAATATCGTTATGCCATTTGGCCAGATTGGAGTGCGTCAGGGAAGGGGTGTTAGCCTGTCTTAGGCAAGCGTACACATCAGATATGGATCTTCTACCTGTAGAGAGTAACCTATCAATTGGTGTAGTTTCGATAATCCGGTGCAGAGTGGGTTTTAGTTTTTTAATGTGGGTGAGAGCCTGTACGAAGTGCAGAAACTCACCTGCAGGGAGCTGATATCTGAGCCTAAATGCTGGGAATTAAAGCAATTTATTAGTGTCCTTATCTATTAGGTGTACAAAGTTAGTAATTCCCTTTTTTTCCCATCTA
Organism: Nanorana parkeri; assembly: GCF_000935625.1. Taxonomy (NCBI): domain Eukaryota; kingdom Metazoa; phylum Chordata; class Amphibia; order Anura; family Dicroglossidae; genus Nanorana; species Nanorana parkeri. The sequence continues at coordinate 96,289 of NW_017307966.1, read as the reverse complement.
GCAAATGTCACATAATCCTCCCCTTGTGGAAACAAAGGATTGCCTTTGATATCCAGGTGGCAAGAAAAGTGGGGATTCATTTTTAATATCTTATGTGTTTCTCTCCAGGCCACCACCGTGTCGCGTACCAAAATATTGGTGCGGAGGAGAGGGGGTATGGTAGGAAGGGGGCAGTGGAGAAGGGAAGGGAGTCTCCATGGATGTACCATCTCTGACTCCAGTTCATAATTGGAATAGTGTGAGGAGGAGCTAATCCAGTCCATGGAATGACGGAGAAGACAGCTTAAATTGTAAAGTCTTACATTTGGAAAGGCCATGCCCCCCTCGCTCTTGGGCAAAAATTGTTTTTTTAGGGATATTCTCGCTTTTTTCCCCTGCCATATAAAGGCCAGGAATGATTTATTTAGCTCTGTTATATCTCTATGTTTTAATAAGATGGGCAGGGTTTGCATAGGATACAAAAGCCTGGCAAAATTAATCATCTTTACCAAATGCATTCTACCGAATGGTGAGAGGGGAAAATCTCTCCAGGATGTTAGTTCGTTATGTATTTTGTCCAGGAGAGGTGGGTAGTTGAGGTTGTAAAGGGATGAAGGACTCTTGCCTATCCGTAGGCCTAGGTATGTAATAGAGCTTTTCGCTATGCTGAAGGCTGTGATGGAGTCTAGTGAGGCTGCTGCAGACAGGGTCAAGGGGAGGACCTCAGATTTGGAAGCATTAATTGTTAAACCCGAAAACGTTTGTAATCTCTTAAAAATACCCTGTATGTGTGGTAAGTCTTTGAGAGGGTTAGTGGAGAACAGTACTATGTCGTCTGCAAAGAGCATAATCTTAAGTTGAGAAGAACGAAAAGGTATCCCTGAGATGGTTGAGGCATTTTGGAAATATAGTGACAGGGGTTCTATGGCAATATTAAACAGTAAAGGGGATAGGGGGCAGCCTTGTCTAGTACCCCTCATCAACGGGAAACGGGAAGATAAATAACCAGGAGTGCATATACGCGCACATGGGGATGTATACAGTGCTGACACAAAATTTTTAAACGGACCTGAAAATCCCATTACATCTAACACTCTATATAGCCACGGGAATTGAATGCTATCGAAGGCCTTTTCGGCATCAATGGATACTAAGGCTACTGAGGAGGTCAAATGGTGTTTGGCATGTTCCTGGACCGATAACACTTTACGTATATTTGAGTCCACAGAACGGCCTTTAACAAATCCTACCTGGGCGGGCGATATTAAGCGTGGCAGCAATGTAGCCAATCTATCCGCCACTATTTTCGATAGCAGCTTGGCGTCAGCGTTTATGAGGGAAATGGGGCGGTAGGAGCCTGGGACAGTGGGATCCCTGTCTTTTTTAGGTAACAATTTTATATATGCTTCAGTCCCTGTCTTCATATATTCACCTCCCCGCCAAATAGCATTGAAAACGCTGTGTAGGGTTGGCAGCACCTGTTCGCACATCATTTTGTAGAATTAATTGGTGTAGCCGTCTGGACCCGGGGACTTGCCGTTGGAGGAGGTCTTAAGAGCCCTTGAGATCTCCTCCAAGGAAATGTCAGCGCTTAGGAATTGGATATCCTCATTCGTCAGAGTAGGCAATGTCACCGAGCCCAGAAAGGCCCCACCCAATTCCATGTCTGCAGGGGCAGCCGAGTACAGGTTGCGGTAGAAACTTTCAAAGGTTTGGTTAATTTGTATTGGGTGAGAAAAGACGGTCCCGGATTCTGAGCGAAGGGAAGAAACATGCGTTTTCAGGGATCGTTGTCTGGTCAGGTTTGCCAAAAGTTTTCCTGATTTATTACCAAATTTGTGGAAGGTTAACTTAGATTGGGAGTGATAGTATAAATGTTGCTGTTTGGTTCCCCATTCAAAGTCTAGTTTTGCCTTAAGCCATTTTTCTCTAGAATCTAATGATGGGTATGTTGAGTATTCTAGTTGGGCTTGACGCAAGGAGGAGCTAGCTTCAATAAAATACGCCTTTGCATGTTTCTTTTTGGCTGCTACGTAAGACATTAGTCTACCTCTCAAGACAGCCTTAGCCGCTTCCCAGAATAAATTTGGTGTGGAGATATGCCTCTCATTAAACGACTCATATTCCCTCCAAGCCTCTATCAGCATATTTTTGAAGCATGGATCAGAGTATAAATGGGAAGGGAATTGCCATATGTATGAATCCCCCTTGGGGTATGTAGAATGTAGCTGGATCAGAATAGGAGCGTGATCTGATAAGGTTATAGGGAGCAATTTTACATCGCTGACCAGGGAATCCACTGTATCAGTTACCAGAAAATAGTCCACCCTCGTGAAGGAGTTGTGTACCCCCGAGAAGTGAGTATATTCACGCTCTAGAGGGTTCCGAATCCTCCATGCATCTGTGAGGTTAAGAGTATTAGCTAAGTTCTGAAGACCTGTAACGCAGGCTTTACCTGTCCTAGATCTTCCCCTTTCAGTCCCTGATCTATCTTCCTCCCGTACCATGACAGAATTAAAGTCCCCACCCAGTATCTTATCAGGATTATCATGGATCTTGTTGGATCCATGATGCGGTCTCCTGGAAATCACCAGCCGTGGGGGAATTGGGAAGGTAAAAATTGTTCACTGAGTACAGTTTATTGTCGGCTGATATTTTTACTGCTAATCTACGTCCATCGGAATCCGACTGAACATGTTCAATTTGATAAGAAAAGGATTTATTAAACAGGATTGCCACCCCTGATCTTCTACCCACGGCGGGTGAACATATCACCTCACCTACCCACAGCTTCCTCAGCCTATTAGCATCTGCCACGGGAAGGTGAGTCTCCTGCAGAAATACAATGTCGGGTTTGAGCTTATGAAGGTGACACAGCATCATCATACGTTTGGCAGGCGATCGTAGGCCATTAATGTTCCAGGAGACCACCTTCATGTTATAGAGTGTGTAGGTCGGGATACCACATACAAAGGATTAATCAGTATTATGGATGATAACATTTGAGTGACAACATACCATATAGGAGATAAGAAGCATACATAATTACACCATGCAGGGCCCAAGAACCTTGCACGGGTGGAGGTATCTCGGTCTCTCAGGGTGCAAGGAATATCAGTATTGTATATCAGCTTGCATACATTAATACATGTCTATGTTCGGTTTGTCTGAAAACATAGTAACTGGTCAACTGGACCAATGTCTATATGCGAACAGCATAAACGCAACGATAAAAAAAGAAAAAGAAAAACAAAAAACAATAAAACAAATTCAGGTCGTGACTTCACTTTTTTCCTTAAGAGCTTCGGCAGGGTGAGCAATCCGGCTTCCGCTAAGCCAGGGCCATCCACTTTATCAGGGAAAACAAGTATGTAAAGTACATTTCAGCAGTGCAAATAATAGAGGTATCTAAGATCTAGGCCTGCTCTTTGCATGTCCTTTCCGCATCCTTGTCCCGTTTCATCTAAGGGTAGCATGGTAGTATAACCGAAAAAACAATAAGTCAAACAAAAAGACTATATATAGATACCAGCTACATCACGGACCCTCTGGAGATAGAATGAAACATCTCCCAGCGTTGCAGTGTGTCAGAACGACAGTGTTTCCTCATGGTGAATCCGTGGGGGTCATAGGGAGTCGCACTGATGTCTTGCGTGCCGGTGTAGCAGGTCTTGGGAGGCGAGGAGATCGATCTCTGTCCAGAGAGGGAGCCGAGGGATCCATTTGGTCCAGGTATTGTTGTGCCGCGGCGGGATCTTGAAAGGATTGTTGCGAGCCATCCGATGCTTGAAATCTTAGAATTGCTGGGTAGGCCAGGGTAAACCTGACTTTCTTCTGATAGAGGAGCGTGCAGACTTTACTGAATGCTTTACGCTTCTTGGTTACTTCCGCAGAGTAGTCAGCGAAAATTAGGAGACGGTGCCCATCAAGAAAGAGCTCCTTTTTGGCGCGAAAGGCCTGGAGGACCGTCACGCGATCATTGTAATCCAAGTAGCGGGCGATAATCTGCCTCTGTGTTTTCCGATCGGGATTAGCAGGCCCCATACGGTGTGCCCGTTCCACCTTACAGGTTGCATCAAGACCGAGGAGATCCGGGATGTTGTGGGCACAGATGGACGGCAGTAGCGACGGACGGTACGTTTCCGGCAAACCGATAATCCTCACATTGTTGCGGCGTGACCGGTTTTCCAGGTCGTCCACTCGGTCTAGTAGGTGGATCACCTGTCGTTGGGCCGCAGCTAGCTGGGATGAGGACACATCCGCTCCCTCCTCCAGAGAGGCGATACGATTTTCGGCCTCCGAGATCCTCTGGGCCTGGTTCAGGAGGTCATGCCGGATCGATTAGATGCCCTTAGAGACCGCGTTGTTAACTGCCTCCTGGATGGTCGGGCGGAGTAGTTTTGCTACCTCCGCTGCAATCAATGTATGGTCCGAGGTGGCAGGCATCTCTTCCTCCGAAGAGATACTACCATCCGGCATGTCCGACATCGCGGCCATCTTAGGCTGATATTGTGCTCGTTTATTCCGAGTTGGCGTGCTCTTGGTACGGGGTCTGGCTCGACGTTTAGCAAGGAATTTATCCATCTGCTCGGCTGTCCAGTAGGTAGCGGGTGAGTGGAGGACACTTCAGGCGAAATTATTATAGCTGAAATACGATTTTATATGCGAATATGCCCTGGCAGTGCGGGAGCTCTTCACTCTGCTTCCACTACATTAGGCGCCGGAACCGGAAGTCTAACACACTCCACATTGTAACCTCGGATGCTGTGCGAGCCTCCGGTGCCCCCCCCTGTGTCCACTGCACATTAGGTTTTTAAAGATCTTTAAACCTGGCAAGTGCCCACATCCCATTTAATATATTGCCCACATCCCATTTAATATATTGCCGGTGCTGTCGTCAGCTTCCCGAGCTCATCTGTCCCTTGTGTGAGCCCGTGACCGGTGTGGAGGGTCTCCCCTGATAGATCGCAGGAGAGATCAGCAGCTTCTAGCCACCGATCTCTCCTCCGATCACTGGACATCGGAAGTGAGGTGCATTTCATCACTTCTGGTGTCACTGTACACCAGGGGTAGCCAAACTCCGGCCCTCTAGCTGTGGTGAAACTATAAATCCCATGATGCATCTCTCTCCGGTGAGTCATGCCTGTGGCTGTGAGAATCTTGCAATGCCTCATGGGATCTGTAGTTCCACCACAGCTGGAGGGCCGGAGTTTGGCTACCCCTGCTGTACACAGTCTCCGGCTCCTAGAGCCAGAAGAAGCTGGTGAAGCAGATCTCGGCTTCATCAGCTTCTTTGGGGTCCCTAGGTGACACTAGGGGTCTGCAAGACCCCTGATGTCTCCATAAAGAGGACCTGCCACATTATATTTGCTATTACATGGGGGACTTGTTATCCCCTATGTGATAGCAATAAAGCTGAGTGTGTAAAAAAAAATTGTAAAAATTAAAGTAACAATAAAAAATAAACATTTTTTTAACCACTTGAAGTCTGCGGTGTTACACCCCCTTCCTGTCCCCACCTTTTTTCAGTATTTAGTGCTGCAGTAATTTGAATGACATTTATTCCGTCATGCAACGCTGTACTGAAACTAATTGCGTACCATTTTTTGGGGGACTCATAGAGCTTTCGTTTGGTGGTGTTTAATATTTACTATATTAAGGAAAAATTACCGAAATTAAAAAAAAAAAACCTGTTCCCCTATAATACATTATAAAACATTTATTATTACCCAATTTTTTGGTAAAATATAAAAGGCGGGGTCACGTCGGGTAAAAAGACAGCAAACATGTTAAAGTGACATTAAAACCGATTATGCGTCAAGGATCCTGAGTGGGATCCTAAGTTACATAGTCTGACTGCTCTATGTGGGGTTGGGTGACCGACTACATGGCCGGTCTCTATGTACCTCCTGACAGCACCAAGCTGGAGCGTAACAACCGAGTGGGCCAACAGGGTGGCAGCCCTGTCCCAAAAATTGGGCCGGCCAGAAAACACAGTGGCAGATGCGGGGGGCATGGGGTAATTGACCCCCCAGGAGAAGATTGCTGCTCCTTCCCACTACTGCTGTAATAATCTGTTGATGTAATATCCTGAGGGGTACTGTTGTGGTTATAGCCTGCTGGGTACCGTTGTGGTTATAGCCTGCTGGGTACTGTTGTAGTAATAGCCTGCTGGGTACTGTTGTAGTAATAGCCTGCTGGGTACTGTTGTGGTAATAGCCTTCTGGGTACTGTTGTGGTAATAGCCTGCTGGGTACTGTTGTGGTAATAGCCTGCTGGGTACTGTTGTGGTACTAGCCTGCTGGGTACTGTTGTGGTACTAGCCTGCTGGGTACTGTTGTGGTACTAGCCTGCTGGGTACTGTTGTGGTAATAGGCTGCTGGGTACTGTTGTGGTAATAGGCTGCTGGGTACTGTTGTGGTAATCCTGTAGTGATACAGCCATCCTGAAATACAAACAGGCTGTTTAAGGAGCTGCTGGAGGAAGAAGTAATAAGAATATTACTACTCACTTCATGTAGTATATTATGTGAAGTGAATAGCCAGATTCTGATTACTTTGTCCTTGAGCCGCTTAAACAGGCCTGTCCAGAAGCCTACTTCTAGTTCAGGATGGCCCAGAATTGCCCATGTGAACTAGAAGTAGTTCAACTCTGTAGTAGAACTCTGTGGAGGCTCACTGGATAACCTGATTCTGTAGCGGCCTCATCTACGTGTTTTGTCTAAGGCCTCGCAAAGTCTACAGCCGCCACTGGGCCTGCTATATTTTTATATAGGAGGCAGAGATCTGCTGAGGATATCCTAAAACTTCTCTGTAGCAAGCTTTCTATATTGTTGCAAGGATTGTATGTTGGTTGTAGCAAGGCATGTGTTTCGGCTGTAGCCCTCCTGTTCTTACTAGTGGCTGGCCCTGGCTCTCAATTGTGCTTCCAAGTTTGGCTAGGCCCCTAGGTGGAGCCCCGTCAGGGGTCACTTGATGGGGCTGCTCAGTCTAAAATGCCCAGGCCTATTTTTTGTCCCAGTTTGGCACTGGATTTGGGTTTAAGAGTCAATTATTTTTGGCATTCAAATTAGAATGAATCTGAATTATTTGTTAATTTCGGATGAGTTAGAAGATTATTCCAAACGAACATTTGTTGCAGAAAAGTGACATTAAAAGTTTATTTAATTTTTTTTTTTACTGTTGACAGTCCACAGAAACAAACAAACAAACAGAAAAAACAGTGTGCGATTCCCCCGGCAATTCAGACCCTTTAGGTCTGATAGGAATTTTAGGTGGGACCCCATGCCAAAATTTTTTTAAAGAAAAGCGTGAAGTCCTCCCTAAAATCCCATACCAGACCCTTAATCTGAGCAGCAGGCTGGCAAAACATAAAAGGGTGGTGGAAATTGTGTACTCACCCCTCCTACACCATACCAGGCCACATGTCCTTGACATGGGGAGGGTGCTTTGCCAGGGGGGCACCCCCTACAAAGAAACATAGTCACCATGTTGATAAGGACCAAGGGCCTCTTCCCCACAAACCTGGCCCGGTGGCTGTGGGGGTCTGTGGGCAGGGGGGCTCAATCCACTGTCCATTACCTCATCCAGTGATGTAAGTAGTCCAGCAGACTAAAAAAAAACCCAAAAAACTTGCTGCTTGACAAAATGTTTACATCGGGCAGTGGGTGAGAAATAAAGAAATAGCCAATAGCAGGCATTGAAATTTAAATAGCCAATAGGAGGCTGGCTATTTCACCCACCCACTGCATGATGTCAATCACAGAGGAGTGGACCTCTATTAGGTCCTCTCCTCTGTGATTGAAATCAGGTAGTGGGTGGAGCAATAGCCAACCTGCTATTGGCTATTGCAATTTAATATATGCCAATAGCAGAAGAGTGGACCTGAGGGGGAAAATTCTCTCTGATGTCCGCTCCTCTGTGATTGACATCAGGCAGTGGGCGGTTGCAATAGCCAGCCTGCTATTGGCTATTTCAGTTTGATTTCTTCCGTTTCGAATTACATTCTGGAAACATTTTGAATGTATCCAAATTTCGTTATCCAAAACATTCAGATTTGTTTAGATTCAATATTTCTGTCATTTGGATATTTAGATGCATCCGAATATGCAGAAATCCTAAAAGGAACTTTGGCCCCATTCAAACTGTTATTATATGTGGTATTTATATTTAGTTAAAAAAAAAGGTTGCAATGGCCTTTAAAGCTCCAGTAAGTGTCAGTGTGTGGTTATTCGGTGAGTTATTGGTTTGGGGGATGGCATTGGCAGCTTTTTATTCAGGCAGAATACATCTTTAATATCCTAGTCATGTAATTGTATCTAAAGTCAGTGTCTCCCTTAAGCCCCATATCTGCCATTTTGAAAGTTCCAATGCATAAAGTTGAAGAATTTGCCAAAAAGGTCCATGCAATTCCTGCCTGCTGTTCATTGAGCAGGAGATACCACTCTCAGCTTCCCCCTGCACAGAGATTTCCTAGCTCACGGGGTACATTCTCAGGTCAGCAGACTTAAGGCCGTGACACACTGCACGCGAAGCCGTGCAGAGCGAAGCAAAGCTATCCGGCACAGAGTGTGTGAGCTGAGTGCAGTCAGATGATTGACTGCACCTTCAGCCAATCGGCTCGTCCGTAACAACCAGCCAGGTGTCGCACGCTGATGCTCTGGTTTATACGCGCAAGCCGATTGGCTGAAGATTAAATGTTTCATCTCGGCACGCTCCGCGTGCAGTGTGTCACAGCCTTAAGAGCGATCGTCACCAGGGTTGGGTAACTCCGCAGCTAACCCTTTACACACCAAACGCCAATCCCAGCAAGTGCTGTGACAATTTAAAACACTTAATGCCTATGATTCCGCTGTCCTCTCAGACAGAAATATGACAGGATTCACTATACAGTAGCGCTCTTCACAGGGGCAAGGATACTTTAAATTCTTATTTAGAGCATAGAGATAAGCTTAACGATTTTTAAGATCATCCTTTATTAAAAGAAACAGTGCAGAAAATATACAGAGAAAGGTATTAATAAAAAGAGACAAAATATATATACAACAGTAAAATAAAAGGAAATAAAAGGTGAATACTTAACAGTACTGGTTTTAGGAGTTCTGACATAGTTCAGAGTTCAATACGCAAAAGAGGGGTCTGAAGGGCTCTCCTTCAAGCAAGCTTTCAGCAGATGATGTTCAGATATTAAAGGGGAACTCTTCTGCAATGTTAAGACTTTCTGATGTTGCCGGAGTTCCTTTCCTGATGTTTCAAACCAAGAGCCATTTCTAGCTACCTCTGCAGCATCCTTTTGTCAGCCCTCTAGGGTGTGTCACATAGCCGGCCCCTAGGGCAGGGCTGGGAGGGAAAGCAGGAAGGACGTGCCTTTATTTTACAATATCACTGTCCAATTCCAAATTATGAAATGGAGCTGATATTGTAACTCAGGTTTACAACTTGTGGGTGAATGCTGAGTCACCTGGCTCATTACCTCTATCAGACCTGCTTGTGTATATATCAACTTGTGTACTGGTAATAGATGAGTGCCTGGGGACATGCCTTTAATTAGGGACAGCTGTAAAATGTTAGAGGTGATTTAGGACTCTCACTAGTGCTCTCCCTGTGCTATCATGGGTTTCCTCCAGGTACTCCGGTTTCCTTCCGCACTCCAAAGACATGCTGGTAAGTTAATTGGTCCCTGTCTAAATTGGCCCTAGTATGTGTGTGCGTGTATGTATACATGTAAGATAGGGACCTTGGATTGTAAGGGCAGAGACTGATGTGATGTACAGTATGTAAAGCACTGCATAAATTGGTGGCACTATATAGATACCTGTAATAAATAATAATAATCGTGCAAGTACCAGGACAGTATTTTGTAGGAGCAGCTCCACTGTTATCAGGACTGAATAATGGAATGGAACTCACAAAGATCCAAGTTGATCGCTCCCACTACAAAGGCTATTTAGGATTGGTGTCTGCAAGTCATCTCAGAATCCTAACTTTACTTTTAGCTTTCTTGATTGCATGCTCAGTATGCTTGAGGGGATAACCCACCTTGTGTGTGTGTGTGTGTGTGTGTGTGTGTGTGTGTGTATGTGTCAGCACTTCTTCCAACACTGGGTTAACAGTGCATTGTATTTGAAGAATTCTGCATCAGACCGACCTGGCTCCAAACACTTACCAGAGTTTCCTATTGTTTCTTTTATGTTTGAGAATCTATCGGGCACTGTCTGTTCAACACTCCCACACTAGTACCGGCCCTGATTAACCCCTCAAGAAATGTAGCCGCAGACAGCCGCACGCTCTGCCGGGATTGTGCTCACACAGCAGAAGGTCCTCGTTCGCTTGTTCCTCTCCAGGACCCCAAGGCTAACCCTGTCTGCCTGAAACTGTGACATCTTGTGTCCAGGGCTGAGGTGGCCTGAAAACCGGACACAAGATGCCAAACCCGTACTGTCCGGGTGAAACCCATTCTGGTGGCAACCCTCGCTGCCAATGCACTACAACAGATGAAAAAACATATATAACCCTTTTTTGCCTATGCCAGGCACAGTGCATTGTATTCTCCTGTACAATGCTTTGGGGTGTGATGCCAAGGACAATAGATAGCATTACAATACACAGTACAGGTGCATTGCAGAAATGTGTGTTACTGCATAAGTGTAAAGGGCCCCTAACCGTTTTGGATTTCCCATCATGATGAGGTCTATTTATAAACAATTTATAGGGTCCTTCGTCCTTCCTAATATACCGTGTTTCCCCAAAAGTAAGACATCCCCCGAAAATAAGACCTAGCGCTATCTTCGGGGATGTCTGTAATATAAGACCTACCCCGAAAATAAGACCTAGTTCGGGGTAGGTCTTATATTACAGACATCCCAGAAGATAGCGCTAGATCTTACTTCCGGGGTAGCTGTGAAGACCGGCCGCAGCTCCCTCCCGCCCCCTCGCCCGTCCACCTACCCGCACGCTGTTGCTCTCTGGATGACGACATCAGAGCGGAGAGGCAGCTCCCTCCTGCCCCCTACCCGACACGCCCCCCCTCCAGCAGCACGCATGCCCGCCCCCTCGTCTCCTTAGTTCCGAGCGGAGAGGCAGCTCCCTCCCGCCCCCCTGCCAGACACGCCCCCCCGGCCGCACGCATGCCCGCCCACCTGTTTGTGGCTCCCTGGACGGCAGAGCACAGCTGCAGCCAGGTAAGACATCCCCCGAAAATAAGACCTAGTGTCTTATTTCGTGCAAAAAAAAAATAAGACACTGTCTTATTTTCGGGGAAACGCGGTATTTGTTCCCCAAAAAACTTTTTTCTTCCTATGCTCTTCAGCTCCATCTAGTGTCCATAATGTATTATTACAAGAGACTACATTTGAACTGGGAAAAGCTCCACCTAGTGGCCATAATGTATTATGCAACATGCTACATTCACATTTATTGAGAACATGATTTTTTTGTCATTATTTGCCCAAAGAGAATATTCACAGCTATTCACTGGGTGATGGGCCCTGTGAATTGTTTATAAATAGAGCCCTTTCTGTCTCAATGAGAATCACCCAGGTGAACCTCCCCAGGACACACACACACACAGCAATAAAAACCTGGCAGGGGTTTCAACACTCCATCATTTTAACCAAAACAAAAAAATGGCTTTAGCATTTAAGGATTTAATACGTGTGCTATAACTGTGTATGCTGTCAACATTTTTAGTTTTTACTTACTTTTATCAAAATTTTTGCAAACAGGTTGTACAATAGACATCTGCAATTCATTTAGTTCCAAATCAAAATTCAGACCAAATTTTGGAAATTCGGAGATTCGGATGTATCCGAAGTCCGAATTACACATATAACGGATGCAAACAAATCCGACTTTCTGATTCTGAAATTCGTTAGCGGTAGTCTGTACAAATTGTCGTTTCGTTTTCGTTCGTTGCATATGAAAAGTATTATGACACCTCTGCTCACAGACCCAAATGGCATTCAGGAGATCACAGGAGGATGTCATTTTGCTGCGAGTTTATGTCGGGTTCGGACGGTCGTCGTGCAGCGGGACTTTTTTTATTTCGCCGGGTGTCGTGACATCGCTGAAGCCATTTTTTTTTTAAATTAAAGGAATAGTCAGAAATGGACTCTTTGGGGTCTATTCACGAAGCTGCCGAAGGATCTAGCCGTAGCTTCGGCCGATCCATCGGCTAGCTTCGGCCCCAGGACCCCTTCGGTTCAGTAGAACCGAAGGGGTGCTGTACGGGCTATTCACAATAGCCCGTACAGCTCCCGAACATGGCCGAGCGGCTCAGTCAAGCCGAACGCATATGTCTCGGCTCGGCTGAGCCACGCTGAAAGCTGAAGCTGGCCGAGCGGCCGGCCGACAGCCTGCTTCTGACAGCTGGGCGGAGTCAGTCGTGATCTTACGGCTGGCTCCGGCCACTTGCAGAGAGATCAGCGTGCCTGGTTACCTGCTAACCAGGGACACTGATCTCCAAACAGCTAAATCTCCCTTGCGCCCCGGGAGTCTCCCCGCTCCTGGCCGCCAAGGAGAGAAACACTGCTGTTTCTTTTTTTTTTTATTTTGACACGGAGCCCATTGGAATGCATTGCTAGATTCCTATTGGATTTTTCAATTTGCAATAGCCAATAGTAAACTAGCATTGTACCCGCCCTCTGCTGCAGTTCTCCATAAAGGTTCATCAGCACAGGGCGGGTACAATGCTAGTTTACTATTGGCTATTTTTCTTTCTATTCTGACACGGCTCTGTGTCACAATAAAGAAAAAAAAAGAAAAATCAGTGTTTCTCTCCTGGGTGGCCGGGAGAGTTTTTTTTTTCCTTTTTTTTTTCACGGCAGCAGAACCGCCGGACAATAGAAAACAGTTGGGCGGAGCTAGCTGTCATTGTTAGCTCCACACAATCATTTTCTATTTACTTTTTTTTTACCTTTTTTACTATTTTTCTGTTTTGCTCGGTCCGTCTGAGGGACCGAGCAGAACAGCCGAGCCGAATGCCGCTCAGCGGCATTCGGCTATTCACTCACTTCTGTTCGGCATCTATAAGAATAGGCCGAACAGCAGCGAGTAGCCTGCCGGAGGTTCGGCTCAGCCGATCCAGATGTTGGATCGGCTGAGTCAAACTCCTTCTGCACTTCGGGTCAGCCGAACATGCTGAGCATGTTCGGCCGACCCGAAGCCATGCAAAGCAAGCCAATGTATGGCTGATTTCAGCCGATATATGGCTGAAATCAGCCGTACAAGCCTGAAGTGAATAGCCGAACAGTGTTCAGCTCACTTCACTTCAGGTCGGTCATTCACTCGTCTGCCTACGGCAGCTTAGTGAATAAACCCCTTTGGGTTTTTTTTACATTAAAAGTTTTTTTCTAAACGTGTGGTTTGTTTATTTACTTTGAATTTAACCCTTTAGTGAATGAGTAGGGGTGCAAGTATCCCTTTCTCATTCACAAGGGGGAGGGCAGCATCTGGGTGCCCCTTAATTAAAGAGGTACCCCGATGCAAATAAGCCCCCTTGTCCGCAGACCCCAACAACCACCGGGTCAGGGTTGTGGGGAAGAGCACTTGTCCCCATCAGCATGGCCGGGGGCACGTGGCCTGGTAAGGTGCAGGGAGGGAGCGCTCGATCGCCCCCCCTTTCCTGCCCTGCCGGGCCTGTGCTCGGATAAAGGGTCTGGTAGGAGTGCTAGGGTGGACCCCACATTTATTTTTCCTATTTTGGGGGGACTGGGGTTACCCCTTAAAATTCTTTGCCAGGCCTAAAGGGCCTGGTAAGGATTTTGGGGGGAACCCCACGCACTTTTTTTTGCTTTAACTTGGTTGGGGTCCCTCCTAACATTCCTACCAGACCTACACGGTCTGGTATGAATTGGGGGAGAACCTCATGCTTTTTTTTTTTCCTCTTCAGCCGACTGAATTTTTAATTTTTTTTCTCAAATGTCACTTTGCGGCAACATACGAAACGAACACGAAACGACAATTCGTACAGACTACCGCTAACTAATTTCGCCCAAATCTGAATCCCGAAACAAATTGACTTTTGGACCCGAATCCCGAAAAACGAAATAACGCGAAGTCCGAATCAAAACGAAACAAAACAATTTTTTTGCCGGTGCAAATGTCTATTGTACAATAATCAGGGGTGATTTGGAGAGATACATATTGCTTTCTTCTTTTAATATGAAAGCCTTTTCTTCAAAGTTTTACAGTTTCGAAGTGGTTAATTGATGGAATACTTATTTTTTAATAGAAATCACTCATCCTCATTGTTGGAGCCGACGTGTCACAATGAAACTGTCACACGTCGGCTCAATAGATCGGGAAGTGAGCGAACACATACCTTCACTCGCTCACTTCTCGATCATCTTCCTGCAGAGAGCCGTGACTGTCATGGTGAAAGCATACACAGGGCTTTCATTTGGTAAACATTTTTTTTTCCAAAAATACTCTTAATGTACAGTAAACTCCCCATTATCCCGCATCCACGGGGATAGGTAGATTCCGGATAAATATAGTTTCTAATTGCTTGAGAGTTACTATTAAAAATAGATCTAACGAATGCCATACCCCTTACTATACCATATCATAACAAACTCTGTATTGACTTTATATTCATATTGAAATGCAGTAATCAAAAGCAAATTAAGACAAATAGACACACGATCGTTTCCAGGATAATACATGCTGCAAATCAACAGAACAGTGAGTACACATGGGATTTTTTTTTCTGGTTAGATCAGAGTTCTGGTTAGTTGTGTTTTCTAATGCCTATTTTTTGTATAATTAATATTATTCCAAAATATTCTCACTAAATTATTTTCTCTTATTTATCCTGAGCGCAGGGCTATGTGTGCAGATTTTTATACATGTATGAAATTAATGGTAAAAGCCGCGCTGTAAGAATGAAACCGCAAGAGTGTCAGATATAGTAGATACTGACCTTGAAGTAATGTGGTACAATGTGTAAAAAATGAATGAAAAAACGCATCTATATAACATGCACCTTAGTGTAAATGTAATTGCTACAAAATATCCATAATGAAAAATCAAATGCACTAAATATTAACTGTGAATCAATGTGATGCAATGTGCAAAGAAAAACAACTAGAAAAACGCATGTGTATAACATGCACTACAGTGAAAATAATAAATGGTTAAAAATGTCCATGATCCTGGATCTTCAAAAGTCCTTGACTGATGGATTTTCAAAGACCCCCTAACCCGCCAAGCTGCCGTGACAAAAAACAAAAACCCCATAACCACCAAATTCAGGGAGGGAGGGTGGGACAACCTGCTTCCTTCGTCGATTTCTCAGCCCTCGCAGTCCCTTCCCATGCGGCTCCTCCCGGACACCTGACTCCCACGTCCAATTAGGTAAGAGCAGCTATTCCCATTTTATTTTTTAACCCTTTCTCCCGGGACTATTCCTCCCCCCAGTCATGTAGCCCCTCCGCTTAGTCTCTCTGTGTCTGTCTTTAAGTAAATAGAAGATAAAGCATTGGATGTAGAAAAGACTCAATCTCCTGTGACCATCAACAGAGAAATCTTCTGGAATGCACCTCACCTGGTGGGTTTCTGCTAAAGGTGAGGTGCATTCCAGAAGATTTTACTAGCAGTGTAAAGCTGCCTGCCGATTGCCTAGCGTTGGCTGTGCGTCAGAGGAGGGCGTGTCTGACCATGGCCAGGAGATCATATCTCTCATTAAGAGACGCCATTCACATGCAAATTCACTTGCCCAGACACGGACCTAAACAACAACTGCTGGAAATTTTTTAGCAGCCAGAACAAACAGTAAGATTTGCTCACTAAGTATTTTTTTTACCCCTATCCCCCTTTTGAGTTGAACTATCGAATTCTGTGAAAGGTTTAATTGTGCTTTAAAGTGAATCTTTAAGATTGTACTCCTGAGTTTAGTGCCACTTCAAGTATCTGCTTTTAGTTTTATGCATCTTCAATATATGCTTCCTCAGGCTGGTATTTTGCATAGTACCGAGCAAATGTTGAGTTTTTATTAGACCGTTTTACCTGACAACTCTGAAAATAACCTATATCTGTGTTCTGAGCATGCAGAGTACATACCCCGAGATGACCTCATCCACTCCCCTCACCAGCCACTCCAGAAGCAACGTCAGGCTTCAGCCAAAGATCATTACAGCCGAGAAAGATTTTGCTTTATTGCATGCAGATTCCATCCCCTTAGCTCGAATACTGCAGTGAGAAGCTTCTGGACTACATATGACTTTGTGGAATGTGAGATTGCACTCACAAAGTCGGATAGAAGTGATATTTCAGGACCGATCAGCTGTTCCAAGGCAGATCGGTTCTCCGGCACATACCATCTGCGATGCCAATCTGCCCTGGAACAGCTGAGAAGGGGTTAGAATTATTCTCCTTTTGCTGGTCACATATTTCACCCCTGAAAAACTGGGCAAGAATGCGTTAAAATGTTTGACCACATTCTGATGCAGTCACAACATTTGATAGAACAACATTCTCAATGCAATCCAGTGCGTTTCAGCCAGAATCGGGTCGGAACGCACTGTGGCTGGTGTGAACTAGTCCTTAGACCACTATGCACTATGTGGTTAGCACGTCCACACTGTTTGCCTATTGTATTCTAGCAGCCGGCACCCAGCTGATTGGCTGCAGTTACTGTTCAGCTGACAATTTTCAGCCCAACTCCTTCAAAAAAAATTGACTGAAAAAAAATTGAGTTTTGTCAAACATAGGGTGGCGGCTGGGCCCCAGACTGTTCAAGTTTCATCCAAGTCAGCAGGAATGGGCCGCAGTTCACGTAGGGTATGGCCAGCCTAAGATTCATGGTTAGACAATGTTTATGGTTATGGTTTATGAGTTAATAATAGTTCAGCTTAATGGCAAATTGAACCCCCAATAAAGGACTGAGGCAGGCCCGGCACTACCATATAAGCAGGTCAAGCAACTGCTTGATGGCACCAGCAGGGTGGGGCGGAAAAATGCGACTGGCTGCAAGATGGCTGCGGCGGCTCTGATCACACCTGTCAGCGCTCCCTCTCTCTCCTGCCGGCCGCTGCAGCTTCAGAGCAGCCAGGAGGAAAGAGAGGGAGTGCTAACAGGTGTGATCAGAGCCGCCTCTCTGAGCAGAGGAGCGGCAGGTACGTTATTTTTGTTTGATTTTCATTTTGAAAAATCAGGAAAGTTGATTTTTCGATATACCACTTTCATGGTTGTTGGCATCATGTGCCTTGATCGAGGTCATTTCCTTTTCAAATTGATTTTCATTTTGGTTTACGAATGGAGATTCCCGAACGAAAACCAAATTTACAGTTAGAATCCAACATGCTCCTTTGCATTTTTATTTTTTAATTAAAGGAGAACTATGAGGTGAGTGCTTTTCACTCACCTCATAGTTCTAGCCGACCTGTGACAATGAGACTGTCACATGTCGGCTCAGTAGATCGGGAGGTGAGCGAACACATCCCGGGTTCGCTCACCTCTCGATCCTGTCACTGCTCTCTGCTGTGACAGGGGGAGGAGCTGGATTCCCCTCTCCCCGCTCCGATCTGCCAGCCCGGATTGGCGGAACGGACGGGGGAGGGGGCGGGTACAGCTGGCTCTGCCTCTAGATAGGCAGAGCCAGCTGTCACTCACGCAGCTGGGCGGATCCCGTTGTCTAAGTCGGGATCCGCTCCGGCTGCGGCGTCTCAGTATACCGCGAGCTGCAGCTCGCGGTATACTGAGCTTAGGGTAACGGGAGGACGCTAGTTTGTGTCCTCCCGTTACCCTAAGGAGAACTATGGGGAAAAACACTGACCCCATAGTTCTCCTTTAATCATCAGTTTAACCCCATCAACTATTAAAGTCAAACAAACGTTCTATTCGTTCGCTGTATACCCTACTTTTGTATTGCAGAGGGTGGTGAAATGATCCTGCAGCAGATACATTGCTTCAGGTCATTCTTTAGTAACTGACCAGCTAACATGCAGTGGTCCAGCCTATTCTTCCAAGGCTCCCTGGGTAATAGCTGCTAGTTCCAAGGCTATTAGGATGGCAAAAGGTTTCTCTATACAGCACCACAACACATAATCAAGGGCTGAAGCCATCACAAGATTTAAAGGAGAACTATGAGGTGAGTGCTTTTCACTCACCTCATAGTTCTACCCGACCTGTGACAATGAGACTGTCACAGGTCGGCTCAGTAGATCGGGAAGTGAGCGAACACATACCGGCGTTCGCTCACTTCACGATCTTGTCACGGCTCTCTGCCGTGACAGGGGAGGGGCTGGATTCCCCCCTCCCCGCTCCGATCCGCCAGCGCTGACTGGCGGAACGGACGGGGGAGGGGGCGGGTACAGCTGGCCCTGCCTCTAGATAGGCAGAGCCAGCTGTCACTCACGCAGCTGGGCGGATCCAGACATAATTGTCGGGATCCGCTTCAGCTGTGGCTTCTAAGTATAACGCGAGCTTAGCTCGCAGTATACTGTGGTGTCTCCGTATGCCACGAGCTGTAGCTCGCGGTATACTGTGGTGTCTCAGTATGCCACGAACTGTAGCTCGCTGTATACTGAGCTTAGGGTGACGGGAGGACGCTAGTTTGTGTCCTTCCGTTACCCTAAGGAGAACTATGGGGAAAAACCCTAACCCCATAGTTCTCCTTTAACCTATTTTTTTCTAATTTTTACACTCTTTAAAAGTTGTACATTAGACATACAGCATTCTGATACAATAGTACTGTTAAACATAGACTGTATACATCTCAAGCATAGATTGTACAAAGTTCAGGAAACAATTACGATATCACAGGCAGGCAGACATGTGAGCAGTCTAATAATACACAACAATGCTTTGAATAAATGTACATTAGAGATATAATGAAATGAAGGGTTAAATAGAAAATGCATGCTATTGTTTGATACGATGAACAAGCATGTCCGTCACAGACTCGGGTATACCACATATTCTTGTTATTCTTTCTATTGCGATTATCTAGGTCTGCGACCTGTGCTAAACCGAGAAAGGGTCTCATTGTCATGGTCAGGGGACTGTAGTCACTGGGTTTTCAGATCAGCCAGGCACTGACAATAATAACATTAGGCACTCTAGACACAGGGAGGGTAGGAATAGAATGACTGCACATACACTGAGTGGCCAGATTATTATGACCACCCCATCAGTACTTCGTTGGGCCACGAGATGACTCCACGAGATGACTTTGTTGGGCCGCCTCGTGACTCCACGAAATGTTGAAAGGTGATGGGAGGAATCTGACACTGCACTGTTGCCCTTCTGTTGTCTTGTACCAGTCTTGCCAATCTCCGTTCTGCCCTAACATTGACTAGTCACTGACGGCCACAATTCACACATTCAGACCCAGATTTTCAGCTGACAGTCCAGTCTTTAAACACTTTAACAACAGCTGCTCTTGAACATTTAACAAATTCTGCTGTTTTGCTGATACTCGCTCCATGGCTCCGAGCGCCAACAATCATCCCACTTCAAAGGCTGTTAAATCGCGTTGTTTACCCATATCTTCAGAAACAAATCACTTCTACTGTCGTGGTAAACAACCTGCTCCCCTATTTATAATGGTCTGGCCCTCTAGCAACTTCAGCGCAAAATTATAGCTAATTTGCCTACAAATGTCAGGTGGTCATAATAATCTGGCCACTCAGTGTATAGCGTAGGTGTGATAGAGGCATCAGGCATTGAGCCAGCTCTTCCCCAGAGCTCTAACGCTATAGATGGGTTTCACTGCAGGACAGCTCCCATGTTGCAGCACTCTAAGGCTGGGCACACACCTTACAACCATCGCAAGACTTCTGTCTTGCGATGGTTGTAAGGTACTTAAAAAAACGTACGATCTGCCTATGTTGCATAGGCAGATCGTACTTGCGATGATCGCAAGCCACGCCCCCTGAGGGGCGGGCTTCCGATGACCGCAATGCCAAACGGGCAGTGTGCGCTTGCGCACACCGGCCCGTGCGGCTGTTATCGTACGGACATGCCACAAACCCGCCGAACATCGTACGATGCTCGGCGGGTTTTCGAACATGTCCATAAGTTTAAAGTCGTGCGACCTTACAGTAGTAGAGGTCGCATGGCTTCCACACACCTTACGATCATCGTACGTTCGCGGGATTTCCCGCGATTCTCGTACAATAATCGGAAGGTGTGTGGGGGCCCTTAGGCTGGGTTCACACCTAGGCGTATCGAATATGCGCGTTTGTCACGCGTTTTTACCGCGATTTGCGTTAAAGAAAAACACGCGACAAACGCGCGTTTCCGAGGGCTACCTGGCTGTATCCCAATGGATACGTGCGGCAAATACACCCCAAAGAAGCTCCTGTACTTCTTTGGGCGTAGGGCGTTTTGTAGCGCGTTCATACGGCCTGTAATACGCCCAGGTGTCAACCATACCCATAGGAAATAATGGGATTTCGGTGTTTGAGCGTTTTGCAGAGCGTAGGAACGCGCTACAAAATGCCCAGGTGTGAACCAGGCCTAACACACCCATGAGACACAGCTGACAGAACCACAGAGGAAACTGAGGCACAGTACATGGCTGGGATACTGGATTCAGTGGCAGGTAGGGAAGAAGTCTATAACAAGGAGGTGCAGGATTGTTGTAGTGATATACAAGGGAAGTCGAATACAACACAGAGGTGCAGGATGCGCTGGTACAGTATAAACTAAAGTGTTGCGGTGCTGGGATTCTGGGTTCAGAGGCACACAAGGAAAGAGACTGGTACCACTGAGGCTACAAGATATTTGTGCATTGGCACAGGATATAATAGAGAGTTGCTGTGCTGGGATTCTGGGTTCAGAGGCACACAGGGAAGGAGACTGGTACCACTCAGGGTACGTGATAACTGTGCAATGGTACAGGATAAACTGGCGAGTTGCAGCGCTGGGAAACTGGGTTCAGTGACAGAATGTGCGTTGCAACATGATGCAGGATAGAAATGAAGATACAGGATCACAAAGGAAGAGGTTGCACAGTGGTACAGGAACACAGGGGGAAGACAGGTCGAGGCATGGAGAAAGCAGGTAGATGAGGAATAGCAGACACACAAGAGCTGGAGCGCGGGAAGTCTAAAGCAGCCGGCAGTACAGACAAACTCACAGCACAGAGGTGAATGCATTGGTGGGTCTTATGCAATATCCACAGGAACACACTGGGAACTCAAAGGATAGCAGGAACATTGAAAACAGAGCAAGGAACACAGTCATTCAGGGAAATTTACAGGGGTATATTGGAAGCACAGGAGATCTCAGGAAACACGAAGAGAGATCACTAGCAACAAAGGGGGTCTAGCAGCTAGTAAAAAGCTGTGTTACTCAAACCCTGAGCTATAGGGTGCACTAACTCTATAAAGGAGAGGTGGCGAGAAGAGTGGCTGCAGGCCTGCAATCTGCAATAGACTGCTGGAAGCTGAGCACTGAGGGCAGAGGAATAAACACGGCACGGAACCAGGTAATTGTGACACTCATGTTCTCTGTGGGGGTCATTGTATGCTTCTCCAAGTTCACCATGTTTTGTTTCAAGTCTATCAGTGTGGCTACCCAGAGAGGTTAATTACTGGGCGAGTGTCCTGGTAGTTTTGTGAAGTTCACTTTAAAACTTCACCGCTAGTTTCTTATACATGACCTATAGACTGCTTTCCATGTTTTGTTTTTTGAATTGCTGTTTTATGTGTGATTGCAGGAGACCAGGGCCAGTGCAAGGATTTTTGCCTACACAGGCGAAAGTGCATTTATGCGCCCCCCCCCCCCATGCCTGTTACAGTACGGAGAACTGCAAAATATGTTGAGCAGGACCATATACTAACACTAACCGCACTCCCTTTTCACTAACACTAACTGCACTCCCAATTCACTAACTGCACTCCATATTCACTAACACTAACTATTCATGTTAGCAGGGGATACATTGTAACTCTATTGCTGTAGTGTGGTGGAGGTGTTTGCTGTATATATGTACTACATATACATTACACACGTCCAGTACACTATAGCAATAGATTTACAGCCAGCCCCGTCCCAGCTTCCCTCACTCACAGTTTCACTCCGATCCCTGTTGCCTCACGCGGTGCCTCTTGTAGTCGGCGCTGGGCAGGATCGCTGCATCGCATCTCGGTGCTCAGCTTGTGGGAGGCGCTCACAATTCTGCCCTGCTAACATGAATAGGTTAAATCATGATCCATAATACATATACAGCACATACGTCCAGTACACTGCAGTAATAGAGTTACAATTATCCCCTGCTAACATGAATAGGTTAAATCATGATCCATAGTACATATACAGCACACACGTCCAGTACACTGCAGTCTGCAGCAATAGAATTACAATTCTCCCCTGCTAACATGAATAGCTTAAATGATCCATAGTACAACTACATGTTATGTACTATTATGTACTATGGATCATTTAATCCATTCATATTAGCAGGGGATAATTGTAAATCTATTGTCTGCAGTGTGTACTCTATATTTAGTACATATATACAGTACACATTCCCAATACACTGCCGGCAATAGATTCACAATGATCCCCTGCTAATATTAATGGGTTAAATGATCTGTAGTACAAGTACATGTTATGTACTATAGATCATTTAACCCATTCATATTAGCAGAGGAGAATTGTAACGCTATTGTCTGCAGTGTGTACTCTATATGTAGTACATATAGAGTACACACTGCAGACAATAGATGTACTATTATCACCTGCTAATAATCAAATGTTCTTAATAGAGACCACCCTTGCCCTCACTTACTGCTCGATGACTCACGATGTGCCTCGCTGGTGAGGTCGTAGTTGGCGCTGTGCTGGAGAGCAGCGGCGAGTCAGCGCTGGTCCGGTGGGAGGAGCTCCAGGTGGTGTCCTAATTTAGCTGACCGGCGACTGCCCAGAGGTGCCGCGCATGTCGGGGTCCTCTGGGCAGTCGCCGGCCAGCTAAATTAGGACCCCACCTGGAGCTCCTCTCACCGGACCAGCGCTGACTCGTCACTGCTCTCCCGCACCGAAGGTAAGTGAAAAAAAAAACATAGCGCAAGCATCGACGCTATGAATCGGGGCATTTTGACAAGTATAGCACCCTCAGACAGCCGCTTGCCTTGCCTTGCGGTAGCGCCGGGCCTGCAGGAGACCGAATGTGAGCCTGCAAGATCGGGGAGTTGAAGAGGTCCAAGACGCCATACATTGTTGAACGCTTCTTTGCTCTGAGTAAGTATTTAAGTAAGTTATGCAGAATCTTTGTTAGGAGCCACTCCATTTAGTCTTGCTTTTAGGCAAGCCTAGGATTTTTTGGGGGGGTAAGTTAAAGGGGACCGTTCCACTCTCTCACTAAAATTCACGTCACCATGCAGCTCTGCATGCTGATATGAAATCATCTTATATTCATTAGCTGAAAAAAATGAAAACAATTTGTTTTTGCTTTTACTTACAATTACAGTTTTTCCATTTCCTGGTTCATTGAGGCACTGCTGATGTAGCCCTGCCTTTAAAGTTGCATACTGGGAAGGCTACATCACAGTGCCTTCCTGGGAAATCTCATCTGCAAACTACAAAATCTTGTGAGATCTTGGGGGGATGGCATTGCTTTTCCCCCTGAGATGGTGTATATGGTCACATGTTCCAGGAGGCAGACCCAAAGTTCCAGGCATGGATTCATCTGCCCTTAGTGAAAATGCCCCCTGTGAGAAGAATGGGGAGTTAAAGAACAAAAAGATATGCAAAATCATTTGAAAAACTGCCACTATCTGTAAGTATCTGTTTGCAGATTGCCATTACTAAACATTTCTTGAGGTGCCATTGTTGTTATTTTTAAGGTAGGGGTGAAGTTCCGCTTTGAATATCAATAGGATCTCTGACCTCAGAAATAAGGTTATAATCTAGTAAAGATGCCTAGCTACTGGATCAGTCTGCCATCTTGCATCGCACATGCATTACAGTATTTTTTTTTTAAAGCAAATAAAAAATAGTGCATGCATGCACACTTGCAAGTCTATGTTATCTGTTGCTTATCCATATTTTATTGTATCCATATGTGATCTTGCAGAGTCTGCTCCCCAACATCAGTAGGAGGTGATAACAGTAGTGCTACTGTCTGGGGGCAATAATGTCATCATTCCATTTAAGTTCTCCATAGAATCTTGTAGGGTGTCTGTGGATGCTGCAGCTGCAGTGGAGGTCCTAGACCTGGCTATCATGTCTGGCAGGGGTGGCAGAATCACAGAACTGGCTTTAAAGTGTTACAAAATCCTGTATTTGCATTCCATCTGTGTGTATAGCTGTTTGCCTGGTATTTAGCTTTGCATGTTTGGTATTTCATTAATATGCCATAGGAATCAAGTCAGTACTGTACATTACAACCACCATTCATTCTTTCCTTTGTAAATTTCTGTTTTTGTAGATTGGACATGGGACTCTGTAACCATGTGGATTAAGCCAAGGAACTTCTTCAAGGTGGTACTGATAACAGCTATAGTTCTTCTTGCAATCGTGTGTTTTATTCAGAAAAATCAGCAGGTCACAAACAAACGTATGCTAGATGTTTGGTCATCCGTCTCCAATGACAGACACTTTCATGGTTCTACAAATGTAACCTATAAGCCTATAACACAATACACCATTCTCAACAAAGGAAATGGAATTTTATTTATGGAGACCACGGACAGAATGGAACCACCATCCCTGGTCTTGTGTTCTATTGAGTCAGCAGCTCGAGTCTACCCGGACAGACCAGTTGTCTTCTTCATGAAAGGACTGGAGGATATCATCACCGAGGAGGATGAGCACAGAGTTCGCAAACACTTTCCAACTCTTTCATCTTTTGATAATATCTACTTCTTTCCATTGAGAATGGAGGAGCTGTTCATGTATACACCACTTATGACTTGGTATAAAAAGGTGTGTATACATAGGGGGAAATAGTTGTCTGGGTTGGAGAAGGCATTCTATGTCAAGCAGTACAGAAAGAATAGTGTATAAAGTGTAACTAAGAATGAACATGAGACCTCAGCATCCTGGTTGGATTTAAAGTAAAGCTGAACTGTAGGTAGACCACTAAATACAAAGATGCAATACAAATGATGGAGATACTGTATATTACTTGCAGCAGCATCACTGGTGGTGGTGGTAAGGGGGGGGGGGACATGTGGTCTGCACCTGTGTGACACCTGCATGGGGGTGACACCAGTGCACCACCAGGTCCCGGTCTGCTCCTCACTCACGCAGCTGGGCGGATCTCAACATCGATGTTGGGATCTGCTCCGGCCGCGGCGTCTCAGTATACCGCGAGCTGTAGCTCGCGGTATACTGAGCTTAGGGTAACGGGAGGACGCTAGTTTGTGTCCTCCCGTTACCCTAAGGAGAACTATGGGGAAAAGCCCTGACCCCATAGTTCTCCTTTAAGCAGAGGACGGACTACTTGAGGATCCAGGACCTCCACCTGGGTGTATACAGGCATGGAGTCTGCAGTGGAACATTTGGGCCATATAATTACATTTATTTGTGTCTTTTATATATACATGGTTGTTAGCAAGTTTAAGAGACTGGACGATTGTTGCATTCACAGAAAGTATATTGTAAGATAAGAGATGTAACGTACAGTATACAGTACTTTAATTTTCATGCCATGGATTAGAATCACTTAGTCATTTGTTTTTCCTTATATACTGTACCTTTTAAAATAATTTTTCTTTAAAAAAAAAAATTTTTTATCACCGTTTGAGAAAAATGTAAATATGGTAGTTCAAATATTCTGACACGTCTCTCTTTTCAGCAACGTTGGTGTCGTGTTTTTGCTAAAATCATGACAAATGGCTTGCTATGGCGCTGATGTATAAAAAATAGAGCTAATAAAAAGAATGTATTGATGCTTAAATCAGCCAATCAGCTTACAACTATCATTTGTGCAGTTCAAGTGTGGAATTGAAACAAGCATTCTGACTAGTTGTTTTGGGCAACCAGAACATTTGTTTCTCTAAGCATACTATTATGTGCTTAGAGAAAGAAATGTGAGCTACCAAGTTTAGGTAACATCATTGGCTGTCCCTACTGATAGCTGTAGCTCAAAATGCCAATTCTAGAGTGTACAGTATTATGGCCTTTTAGATTTTCCTGTAATTGTATGTCAGGAAAGGGAGCAGCTGCACTGGAAATATTTAGTCCGTCCCAGAACAATCACTCTAACAGCAAGCCATTAAGATCTATGTTTAACTTCCCCTTGCTGGAACTGAACATTTCCTTAAAAGGATTCAATTAAGCGGATTGAAGTTAGCCAAAAGCTTAACAAATGCTTACTGTACACACTGCTCTTATACAAGCCATACCTCCCAACTTTTTAGATGAGAAAGATGGAGGCCTTCCAGCACAATGTATTGTAGGCAAAGGACTTGTCCCTGGTTATGGGGAACATTACAAATGTATATGCCAAAAGTGATTGGTTAAACCCAGAATTTTTTTTTTTTCACCGTTACTTTTCCTTTATACTGGCTATTTGGAATATCAAACAAGATAACTAGGAGATAAGATGAAGGTTTTAATGCAGAATAACATTTTGGCTAGTTAAATAGAAAATGTTCATGTCACAATTCTAGGGATGTGAGCCCACAAGCAAGCAGGTGGCATGGGGTCCCCCAGGGTGCAGGGTCTAAGGCCTAGCTGTTGTTTTTCCGCCAGGGACCCCCTCAATGAAGTTTAAATGTTGCATGTTTTCTGCAGGTCATGCCCATGGGTTCACCCTGCTTGCGTGTGGAGAGTATCCGTACACAGGGGACAGAGAAGGAAGCTGCGTTCCAGGCAGAGCTGGCAAAAACGAGGGTGACAGGGCAAAAGTAGATCTGGATTCCGGGCCAAAGTTCAGGGCAGGCAGCAGACAAACATAATCAGAAGAACTAAGCTGAGTCAGTACACAAGAGATCAGTCCATGGAAATCCAGGTTAGGAACAAACACACAAATGGGAGCTCGGAAAGAGTGTGTTGCTCACACCTATAGCTGCTAACTCTGTACAATAAGTGAAGAGCACATGCTTGTAGAACCACAGATGCCAGCAGACTCACAGCAGCAAAAAGTTAAAAACAAATGCAAACCTGTAAACCACAGATCAGCTCTACAGACACATAGATATCTGTACATGAGACCAAAAAAATGGAAAACTTAGGAGGAAAGACGGACAAAGAGATTTGGTTCCAAATGAGGGGCTAAAGGGAGGTATGTACAAGCTGAGGCCTGTGTGGGCAAGGCCTAAAATTATAATAGATCTTATTGAAACTGGTCTTCTATACAGACAAAAAAGAACCACACATGCTTCATAAAGTTGTTTCTATTGTTTTATCATTGCTTCTTACAGAGGTGAATGAACTTTTATTATTCAAAACTGTTCACTACTTTTCAATGTCTCTGATCTATTTCCAGGTAAACCCCCAAAAAGAAAAGTACTGGACTCATGTTATTTCAGATGCCTGCAGGTTTGCCATGATCTGGAAACATGGAGGAATTTATATGGATACTGATGTCATCTCCATATGCCCAATACCTAAGGATCATTTTGTAGCGGCTGAATCCCCCAGGGTTACCAGCGGTGGTGTTTTTGGGTTGCCCCCATTTCATAGTGTGAGCTGGGAGTTTATGGAAAACTTTGTAGTGGAATACAAAGGATGGAAATGGGGACATAATGGACCAGGAGTGTTCACTCGTGTTATAAAAAAGTTGTGTGGAGAGATAGTGTTTACATTTTTGGTGGATACCATCTGTGCAAATATGTCCTACTTTCATCCTCATCGTTTCTACCCAATTTTGTATACATCATGGCAAAAATATTTTGAAGTCTCGAACTATCTACCAACTTTTACAGACTCGTATGGCCTGCATTTATGGAACTATAAAAACAAGAATGGTCTAACTATGGTTCCTGGAAGTAATACATTAGTGGAACACCTCTATAAAAAATACTGCCCCTCTACATATGAAGCTATTGTGAGGAACGAAAGGCTTCACGTTTAAAAGAGAACTCCATGAAACACATAGTGGTGGAGAACATGCAAAGAAAATGATAACGTGCCTTAGCGCTGCCACCAATGAAAACAATTAATCTATGTAAAAGTCACCCCGAACCCCTGATACTCACTTTGCCAGTGTAACCCTGCTACATTTCCTTCCCTTACAGCAGGTACTAAAATCCTACTATCAGTTAGGGTTGGGGTGATAACAGAAGCAATGACAACATTCCCTCAGCAATCAGTCTTCACAATTGACTTCTAGACCCACAAACTCTCACAGGGGAGGAGGTAAAATGCTCCCCATAAATGGAAGCACTGGGTATTGTTGCTAGCTGCAGCAGAGGAACAAGCAGCGAAGGAGTGCTGGCAAGGTGAGTTATCAGAGGTTTGGGGGGATGCCCTTTACACATACACTGTCACTTTGCCCTGCATGGCAAGGTAACAATGTATCTTTAAGTATAATCATTACAGTGCAAGCTCCATATCATGCAATTGCCCTATGTTTCATCTTATTCAACAAAAAATATTGGAATTATTCAGTTTTTTATTCATTCAATTTGTTTTTGTTTTTGTTTAATTCAGTGACTATGTCAATAAATAAATACATTTAAGAATCACCCAGTTCAAAGCAGTCATGTAGTGTTTGGATGTGCTACAGTCAGGATGATGTACTTGTTTCAGAAATCCCAACCCCGACCCAGCAATCAGAACTGACTCCTTCATATAACCTACAGCTACTTCAGGAGACACGAACCCTGCACACTGCAGGTGAGGCCACCTTAAGAAAGGAGGCCACAGTGCCTCCGTAACATCTGTGTCTGTGTACAGGATATCTCATAAATGGGAAACCAAAGGGCAAAATATAACATTGCAGGGTTTTTAATCATTCCCTACCCTATCCACCGGTTTGGCTCTAAGCAACTGGGAGTCTTTCATCCGACCAGGATTGCTTATACAGGACTCCGTAGGAGCCCTGAACTATCCCTCACAGGCCAGAACACTTTCCCTGAACTCTCCTAACTCTCCCTCACAAGCGGGGTACCTGTCCCTATCTACTTTCACACGTCCTCTGCCCAAAAACGTGGTTTGGCTTCCTATATAAGATAACCACCCCAAAATGGCCGACCAAATCTCCCGAGAATTCCTGTCCTATCAGGACACCAGGCTTCTCCAAAATGGTGCTGGAGACAATTATAGAGGATAAACAGTTCTGAACATATTTACACATAAACATATCAACATCGGCTAAAAGTAGTTATATACTCTTATTAACCCACTTTATCCTGCAGCCAGCTAGGCTGCACTGTCACTGGCAACTGCCTACAAACTATACTAGCTTAGCTCTATAGGACGTACAACCAGGGGCACACAGTGACACCCACTCACACTTCTTCCTGAGCTAACGCACATGTCCCATGCACATCCCTTTGGAACTAATAATTAGCCAAACTCCACTGTTTAAGCTACATGCTACATTTCCCACCTAGATCAATGGCTACATCCCAAGTCCCTATAATGACAGATATCCCTCCCCGCCCTAACAACAGACAAGGCTGATAAGCCCTAATCGAGTTGTGCAGCCCCAACTTTCCCCACGAACTGAAAAACCCCCAAAACACTGTGGTTTGGTGATAATGAACATGTGAGCATGGTAAAACACAGCTAGATTTGTATTAAAGCAACCCTGTAAACTTCCCACCCCAAAAAAGTAAATAACACACTGCCTGTAAAAAAAAAAAACACAGTTCATACTGCACAGCTGATCTTCTTTCTACTTCTGCCAAACAATCTTCTGCATCTGACACACTTCCAGATGTGCCCAGCTACACGTGTATATACCGTATGTGTCTGCAATGTAAGTCTTGTTACAAGCAAGTGCTCATAAACAGTCACTTTTTTTTTTAAATTTAGATAGAGGGGGGAAGAGTTAGACCCTGTCAAGTTTTATTACTAACTTTCAACGTCCGGTCCAGCACTATTGCCCAAACTCAGTGTAGTAGCATGCATGGCCAGAGGTGGCACCATATAAAACTAAAAAGCAGAGGTGTTAGTAGTAAACAGTATATTTGCAGCAACTCTATGTGGAAGCGACACTGCCCTGCCAAGGTCCCTCTGTATAGTGTGGCCCCTAATCTAAGGGTGCCCACACACCTTACGATAATCGCGGGAAATCCCACGATCGTACGATTACCGTAAGGTGTGTGGAAGCCGTGCGACCTCTACTACTGTAAGGTTGCACGACTTTAAACTTACATCTTGCGATCATCACAAGTACGATCTGCCTGTCCAAGATAGGCAGATTGTATGTTTTTTTAAGTACCTTACAACCATCGCAAGACAAAAGTCTTGCGATGGTTGTAAGGTGTGTGCCCAGCATTCCTAAGTTTAAAGTCGTGCGACCTTACAGTAGTAGAGGTCGCACGGCTTCCACCCACCTTACGATAATCATATGATTGCGGGATTTCCCGCGATTATCGTACGATTATCGTAAGGTGTGTGGGCACCCAAACATGTTTGAAAACCTGCGAGCATCGTACCATGTTAGGCGGGTGTGTAACATGTTCGTAAGATAAAAGTCGGGTGGGCCGGTGTGCACCAGCGCACACTGGCCGTTCGGCATTGCGGTCATCACAAGTACGATCTGCCTGTCCAAGATAGGCAGATCGCGCGTTTTTTTAAAGTACCTTACAACCATCGCAAGACAAAAGTCTTGCGTTGGTTGTAAGGTGTGTGCCCAGCATAACAAAGTTTCCAACCTGGGACATACACAGCAATAAATAGATAAACAGCAGGTATGCCTGGAGGTAACCAATTCCTCCTGAAAGGTACAGATACACACTAGAAGCCCTGCACAGCACAGCCCCCCTTTGTATCCCAGTAATAAA
This sequence comes from Nanorana parkeri, assembly GCF_000935625.1. Lineage (NCBI taxonomy): Eukaryota > Metazoa > Chordata > Amphibia > Anura > Dicroglossidae > Nanorana > Nanorana parkeri. The sequence goes on along the minus strand of NW_017307966.1, from coordinate 65,460 downwards.
TCCCAGCTTTTCAGTAATCAATCCCAGTAATCAATCCTAGCAAGGTGCACATCTTCAGCAAACTTACCAACCAGTCAACAATGGAATTTAATACTAGGTCTGAGTATTCCAAAAAAGAGTTGCATAAATATGTTGGCGATGGTGGAGACAGCCACAGCCAAAATAACTAGCATTCAACATTCTGTACCTCACCATCACCCAAAGCCAGTGTAAATATGCTACAAACATCTCTGCTTAAATGCATAGTGATAAGTAGTGCTGACTATTTCTGCTTTAGATTTATGTGGTGCCACCATTGGCTGCACACTTTCACACACACACACACACACACACACACACACACACGTATATATGTAGCCCCAATCACCTTTTGTGAGGTGGCTACTATAAATTTACAGGGTTATTCACAAAAGGGTGAAGAGTTTGGGGAAGGCAGGATAAGTTAACAATCTAGGACAAAATAGCTGATTTGGAAAAATTATCCAATTCAGATCACTTTCGAGTTCAGCTATGTTGTCCTAGATTTTTCACTTCTCCTTCCTTCTCCAAACTCTTCACCCTTTTGCGAATAATCCTGTTAGTGATTGCCAGCAGGGACGTGCAATCAGGGGAGGCAGGTGAAGCAGAACCTCACCTAGTATTATGGCGGAAAACGCTGTCAGCTTCAAGCTTGTTGGCAACCTGTTACAAGCTGTCAGCTTGTAACAGGTTACACTGCAGGGAAAGCCTCCCCGCTGTGTAACCTGTCATGGACGGAGTGCTGCCTGATAATTACAGGTGGCGCTGCATTCGGCTTTTCACAGCTTTGACAGCGGGCTTTCCCACCTATCCTAGTGAGGCAAGAGCTGCAACTGCCTCTACTCTAAGTTAGAGGCTTGAGCTCTGTGGATGGTTTGGACCAATAGCAAAGTGCCATTGGTTTAAGCTGTCCAATGGGACAGCCAATGAGGGGCCCAGAGTGTATGTTCAGTACTGCAGCCAATCACTGGGTTTCTCTCAACCAGTGTTGCATGCTGGGATAGGGTACATATACTGGAGGGAATTGCCATGTGCTAAGTTCAGGACCAGCCATGGATTAGTCCGGGTTGGGGTGCTGTCCAGCCTGCCCCTCAGGCTAGGCCTGAACCCTGGGGGTGGGCAGCTTCAAAAGTGTGTGAAGAGTTTCACTAGGCCTCAAGGATGGAGGAGGTCTGCTGTTGTCTGAGGAGGAGAACCAGGGCAGACGATTGCTACTGGAGGTGCCTGGAACCTAGAGGACCTCAGGAGCAAGTCTGGTGTATCTCCTGCTGAGGATCCATGCTTATCCCTGCTCATTTGCTACTCAAATTACTATTTGCTGTACCACAAATGGATCTACACTAAGATGCTAAAAAGGTCTGGTGAGTTTGGAGTCTATATCTGCACTACCATGGATGTCTAGGATCCCTATATCCCCTCTCCCCAGTATGAAGATGTTAATAAAAGTTCTTCAGAATTATACTTCTGGCTTGGATATCGGCTTTGTGGGCACTAGAAGAGGGTGATGAAATGCTAATGGGGCCGCTGAAGACCACAACTCCTAGACAACTAGTGATGATCCAGTTATTCCAGCGGCTCCTTTAGGGTAGAGCGCTACACATATATACTGTATTTTAGAGATCCTGGGTGACTATTTTGCCAAATGACATATGGCAGTGCGTGGAAATGCCACGGTGTCATTTGGCAAAATAGTCACCCAGGACTCTCAGCCAGAGGGGCTGAGCAGTTCCAGAAAGCACAAACTTAACCAGGAAAGAGCTGGCTTTGTAGTTATTTCCAGGTTTTCCAGATTTGGCATGGGTTCCTGGAACTGGGAGATTTTAAAGAGTGCTGGGAGGGATGAAATCTCCTTTCCTGGGTCCGGACATTAGTGGTGACCGGCACTGAATGAGCACCTGTGTACAACCCTTATAAAAAAGGCTGCTGGCGAATGTTCAGGGCTCCACCTGGGAGACCGGAGGACTCCACCCAGAAGTCAGAGTGGAGTCCAGTGCAGCAGGGAGCTGCGGGTTTATGAAACCGATTGTGCATGTTGGCATGGTGTCAAGGCTGTCTGGAAGGAACAGACCGTGGCCTAAGGTCTGGGGCCAGAGCAGCAGTGCTGTAAGTACAAAGCCAGGAGGCTGAATGTGCATGTGTTTTTGTTGCCTATAGATACTTACGAACCTCTGCGTTGTTCTTCTGAAGTTTCTTGCTGTAGATGACACCCTGTTTAGTGTGATTCGGATGGAAGCTAATAATTATAATTATAGTATGTGTGTGTGCGTACTGTACACATAGTTGTTAGAGCCATATGGTGGCTATAATATATTACCACACAACATTGGATCTCGGAAAAATATATAAAGTGCATTCATTTTAAAAAATGTTTGTCCAAAATGAACGTTCACAAATATTTGCAGGGTGATGGGCCCTGTGAATTGTTTATAAATAGACCCCTATGGGATGCTCATAAACTACAACAATACTAATGCTGGAAAATACAGATGTAAGCATATACTTGATTTCCATTGTTATTAAAACATATTTGTGTTTATAAATTAAAACCTGTGATAATTTATGTTATTGAACTAAGAGACCACTAACAGCAAGCTGCATCTACTAGCCATTAATTAAGAAAACAGTGTTCATATAACAAATGCTATGCAGCAGCCCAGCCAGACACCATACTGAGTTATTGGTCCATTTACACCACATGCATTCGGCTGCTCTGGCCCTTGCAGCCCCATTGCAAGAGAAGACACTTTGCCATGTCACAAATGGGCACCATTCACACCATCGCATTGTGGTGGGAACGTGGTGGTGTGCATAGAAAAAAAAGTATGGTATGCCTTAATTTTTTTTTCAGAGCAGTGGGATGCGACCTAGAACAAACATCTCACACCTGGCTGTGCCCATAGAACTGAATGACATGAAACAAAAAAAAGTACAGGATCGGCATTGTTTTGTACCCCACACACCATCCACTGTGCGTTTTGTGCCCTAAATGCTGTGGGTAGGCATTCACCCACCATTTCCCCTCAGAGTCCCTGGAGCAGATCTTTAGCTCACCAATAAAATACTTAAGGTGAGACACTGGTTTTCTGAGCCACAGGTTCTACATGTACATGAAAGCAGGATACATCACAGTTTCTGTGCTGTGATTGATTGAGCCACAAGGTTTCACTGGTGTAGTATTTTTTTAGGAGAGATCCACCTTGAAAAGACTGCTACACCAGTAGTGTTGGATGCAAAAAAGCATGTGCATCAGAACCCTTCGGCCCAGCAAGATTTTAGCATATGACAGTTCATTGACAAGGGTGGAGCTTAGTGGCGGTTGATTTGAAGATTAGCAAGCATATTAGCATTGCCAGGTCAGGTTCACTGTTAGAATAAGCAGTCACAAAGGCATATTCTACTTTTTGCAAAAAGTTAATAAATTAACCCATGTTGTAAAAAGATATATGTTGTGGCCCCAACGTTGTCCCGGCAGTCCGCAGCAGTGGAGGATCCGACCGGACTCAGCAGAGCGCTAAGCCAGCTCGGAAGCCGTCATGTGTCCCGGCCGACTGCAGACTGATTCAGCCCGGGGCGGCGCCCTTAGGAAGTTCCCGTCCAAACCTGGAGCTGGCATCGAGCCTGCTGGCCAATAACGGCACAGAGCCTGGGAGCCGTGTGCAGGTGAGCCTCGACCCTTTCAGCTGTGTGTCGTGGTCCCCCCTCAGCTATCCCATCCCCATATATGCTTTCCTGTATACACCTCCCAATAAATACCTCCCCATATATGAAAACGTTGTCAACGTTTTCCATTATCGATTAGTTGACTTTTGATTATATTGGCCTGCTTGCGACTACCCGCACGCTACTTCTCCTCATAGCTTTGGCCCTCGACACTTCTCCTCCCCGCCTCACAGACTCGCTGCACGCCGCTTCTACCCCCCGCCTCACGGACATGCCGCTTCTCCTCGCCTCATGGACTCTCCGCACGCCGCTTCTCCTCCCCGCCTCACGCTGCTTCTCCTCACGGACTCGCCGCTGCCCGCCCATCAACGATGAGCACAATGAAGCAAGGAGGAACAGGCGTGGGTGGAAGGCAGCTGCCAACAGACAGGCCCACAATCTCAAGGAGACTGCTCAGGTAAGCCTGCACTTTCCCCCCACATGGCACAATGTATTACTGGGATAGTGGGATTTGTAGTCCTCTATTGCTGATGGTAGATTGCGCTGTACTGTATATTATACAGAGCAATATACCACCAGCTATGGAGGAATACAAATCCCAGCAATACATTATACACTGTATGGGATTTTTTGTATTCCTCTATAGCTGCTGGTATTCTGCATTGCGCTGCTGTATAATGTACTATATTGCACACCACACTTTTTTTTACTTCCACCACTCCAAGCTTGCTCCCGTGATGGACTACAATCTCAATACAAACTAGTAGCCCATCACTGGAGCCATTTTTTTTAAAATCGATTAATCGTACTCAATAATCGGCTAACTAATCGATTTTGAAAATAATCGTTAGCTGCAGCCCTAGTATACACCTCTTACTTCCCTGAACTGTATATAGCTCCCCATATATACCTTCCTGTATTCACCTCATTCCTCACTGTATATATCTCCCCATATACACCTGAACTTGTAGGTCCCCGGGTAATATTTTGGGGAGGTGTACAGGGACAATGAGGGTATGCTAGGACTTGTAGTTCAATTTTGTTCTGCCCCGGGCGCCCATTGCTCTGGTTACGCCACTGCATGGGTACAATCCACAGGCTCAGGCAGACTGCTCCTCCAGCCCCAGACCCGCACAGAAGTACAGACCTTTGGTCATGATGCTGGAGGAAGTTATGAAAGGACTACAAGACAAGTGTAGTCTCATCACTGCACTTGTACTCCACAGAGAACAACAAGTCCCTCTGCTGCCATATAGTCGGCTGGTAGGACTTGTAGACTTCTACTCACAGATCCTGTGAATTGATTTATAAATGGATGACACAGCTATGCTGTATAGAAAAGCCTGCAGGGAAAAGAATCCTGCAATTCAGGCAGGTGAGGGGAGCGGGTTGAGGGGTTGCAAAATGGTACGATGTTCCTTGATCACCTTAAATATGGAAGCAGCCTTTAATTGAATACGGATGTTTGTGTCTCTTCAATAGGTGTGAACACTATGGTGCAAAGTAGTACAGCACAATGATTATGCTGTGTTACTGGGCGGAAAGACAGTAGGATCTGTATAGGAAATGGGATTCAAATGCATGATAATGTACAGTATAACAGCATGGAAGCTTGTGAAAATCTAAGGTGATCTTTATTACTCTAAATAAAGAGGTAATTCACCACCACTAGTGCTAAAACCATGAGAGGCATGTCATCCCAGCTATTTGTTAAAGCAAGTCTGAGTGTGTTTGGCTCATCAAGAGACCACATCTTTATTTTCACTCAAATTGGGTTCAATCTGCTGTGAGAGAAATACGTATGCTGCCGTTGCGGATTGTCTTATGGAATTCTAGTTGCTGGCTGTTATACTGACTCATTTTAGTACTTTCTGGGCCATTATCTCAAAACAAGCATACCGATAAGAACATGGAATTTCTCCAATTTACCTTATCTGCATGTTAGGTAATTGAATCATAGCATTCAAACCCGAGAGTCAGCTGGACAGTTAAGCAACTAGTGTTTACAGAAGCATCTATGTGTTTCAGTTGATAGGTTCCCTAAAAGCAAAATATGTTTAAGTTTCATGAAGTTAGACGGCAATAGGCATCATACAGTTGGTATCTTACTGACATCTTGTGGACAATTTGCAGAATGCAAATCTCAATAAATACAAAGAGAAACAAAAACAGTTATGTCATGATAAAATCTTTTTTGAAAACATGTAACTATAGAGTTTGATTCAGCAGCTGACACTAGAGTTCATTCTGTCACAATTGTGCAGGGATAATGGGAAATCTCCCTTGAGAGCTGTCAATGACCTGATGGAACTTCAAATACTGCCCACTTGTTTCAAAATTAAACACTCCCACCTAAATAGCACTTTGTAGACTGTATAAAATATTAGAAGTTATTTTTCTGAGGACTTTCTAAATTCCTTTAAATACCGAAGTTACCCCCTTACTAACTGCACTATATGTCACTTTTGTTTACCCCTTGTTGCATTAGATCAGTTTGGCTGTGTACTCCATACACTAAAATGTTGTTGTTTGGAATTATTCATGAAGGAAATTGGTTTTTAGATTTGTAATGTGTTGCAATGCCATGTAAAATATGGTGTTATGGTGATATATTTCAACATGCTGAAGACACCACAGAAGGGTCCTCCAGAGTTAGAAGTGGCTGTGAGTACAGAGATCGTTTTACTGCTCTTGTACTGTACTCCTTCTGTAGAGTTAATGTGATATTAAAGTCAAAATGAGTTTAAGCTATTTCAAATCCTGATGAAATTACTTACAATGGATGCTGCTTCTTGATGTTTAAAAGTTTTAGTGTCCCAATGGCAAGGAGCCATTAAAGCCAACACTCTACATTCTAAGTGTATCACAAATTGGGTAATATCCTACAAAATTTTTACTAGATGGTATCTTACTCCTTACCGACTTTCCATGGTGTTCCCTTCCCAATCATCATTATGCTGGAGAAACTGTGGTCGAATAGGTAGTTTGTCCCATATTTTGTGGTCATGCAACAACCTACGTAGCTATTGGAATGAGATATTCAAACTACTGGCTATTATAACTGGCATACTTACCGCCTCTTTGCCACAATTGGCCTTATTGAATATAGATATACATCTGTACCCTAAAAACTACTGCTCAGTTGTCATGCATATCCTATTTGCAGCCAGACATCTCATCGCTATTTTATGCAAAAATGCCTACAGCTCCATCTATACAAGAAACAATCCATCGAGTTAGGGATGCTCCGATACCGAAACAAGCATCGGTATTGGTGGCAATACCAAGTATTTGCATGAGTACTCGTGCAAATACTCCGATACAATAAACGAGTACCTGTGCCGCGTCCACCATCTTCAACAACCTGAAACCGCTGCACACAGGACCTCCATAGTGTCTTCAATGAAACAAGAAGGCCGCAAACTCCTCCTCCAAATCCTCAGTCATCTGCTCCATTCTGACCTCTTCTCCCGCTGATTGGCCGATTGGTTGATGGCAGGTATACAATTATACATCTTCAGGTATGCAGATCTGTTTGTATAATGTGCCCTTATTCATATATGCTAATCAGCTGAAACCACTCCTGTTGTGAGGGGTGGGGCCTGTTGGTGGTCACGTGATTGGGCTGCTCAGTCTAAAATGCCCGGGCCTTTTTTTAGTCCCAGTCCGGCCCTGCATGTATCATGTTAAATTTTTTTACTTAATAGTTTGTGAGAAATACCTGGTGATCCAGACAGTCCCCCGTCAGTGCTGTTGCAATCTGACCACTACAAGAACAGAAGCAGATCCATGTTAGTGTGGTCAGTTTGGATCACTTGAATGACTGCTATGAGTTATAGGGCAACGTGCCAATGCACAGCATGCCAGAACCTCCTGTAGTCAGTTTTTAAGCTGTGTCCTGCTCTGCTCTGCTCTGCTCATGTCCCTGGAATTGATGTTGATGTAGAACCATGTAGGTGTTGTGGGAGGCGATAGTAAGTAAAAAAAAGTCAGCACACCAAACAGTCTGACATTTTAAATATGCATATATAATATCCGAATCATGTCACATAAATACAATCATTACATCAATCTCATATATAAGACAATACAAACATTTATACAAAAAAAGCAAAAAATAACAATACATAAACACTCTCATCATGGCTAGTACTGGGCTATATAAAGGAACAGAGAAGCCTATCAGCTAAACAAATATATAACAAAGTCAGAGAGAGAGCATGTGTAAAATAAACAAAACCAGATCACAATAGTAACAAGATATTTAAACAGCGGACACGTGGACGCAGAAAGGTGGGGGTGCAACTGACGTTTCGGGGGTTAATACCTCTTTATCAACCCTTTATCAAGTAAAATCCTTTGCTGGTGGGAGCAGGGATGTGGGGGTTTGTGACCCCCATCTCCCTGCTTGACAGTGTCCACTGTTTAAATATCTGATGGCCAATAACACTTACCCCACTTCCTCTGAGCCCAGGTCATCCCAGACCAATCCCAGCATGGACTGGACAGTGAAAGGAGAAGCAGCTCAGTTATAAGCTTGTTTCTCTGTCATTCTGCTTTCTATTTCTATCAGCATGCCTCTTGTCAGTGCTTGTACTGATAGGCTTCTTGTGCTGCTTCTTCTGTTCCTCGTTCTAATACGTTCAATGTGAGCTCAGTAACCAATATGGACCAATCAGATGTCAAACACTCACTGAACACAGTAAAATCGAATAGTATTAAATCCATACAGAACACAGTGCGGTTGATTTACTCAGAGCAGAGGGTTTATACCTTGGAAACACACAGCCGTACCTTGGCAAACAAAAGGGAACAGTGCACCACCTCAGTGTGTAAAATCGTTTATTAGGATAAATAAAACAAGGGAGAAATGTACTCACAAGCAAACGTTTTCATCAGGCTTTAACAACAAACAAGAGGCCACACTGTCTGTTAACCCTGGCGCTCTGTTCCCTTTTGTTTTCTATGTTCGTGGTGGAAGCCCCAGAGCCTTGGATGAGCAGCCCCTCAAGTCTGTGTGTGAAAAACTGTGATAAACTGTTGAAAAATTTGAGTATGCAACAGCAAGTGGATCGTTCAGCTGGCAGCCATTAGCGCCAAGAGTTAAAGAAAACTTTTTGTCAGCAGTACCTTGGTGCATGGAGCATCCAAGTTGAGAAGTGTAATATGATATCTACTCTGTGTTACATTTCCTCTGAGGGTGTCTCTACCGAGTGTATCCACCATGGACCAGGTCACTAAATCATAAGGTAACTGGGAAGGGATTACCATCTTCTAAACTAAATCTAAACTCTACTGAGCCACTTTAAAGCACAAAATCCAAGTTGTTCTAACCTAGAGTGGCTACTCAGTAGTCAGCATAAAACTAAACTCCAAGAGAAGCATGTTTGGTCTAAATACCAGAGTCCTGTGTATACCTGAAATCTCGGTGAGCTTTGTGTATTTGTTCCAGATCTGTGCAGTAATCCAGTGTGAAACTTTGTCTCTGTGTAGGAACTTGCTTTAATGAAGACTGGTCACTGCCGCTCTCTCCTTGTGCAGGGTGACTGGTCTTGTCTCCACCCCCTCCTGTCGTTTTCTACAGGCAGACTGTAGTAGGTGGGGTCTGCTGGGTCCCTCCCACAGCTCTACTCATTGCGCAGGCTATGAGCACATAAATATGATACGGCGCTAAAAAAAACTATCTGTAAAGTCTTTAGTATGAAATATAGAAGTGGAAAGCAAATCTTCTGATTACAAATCCCCAAATTCAAAGTGCATAAAAATTAACCCCTTAGTGACACAGCTTAAACAAATGTTTCCACTTCTGGGGACTGGAGCAATTTTGACACTTTTGCTATGAGTTTGTTTAACCATAATTTCCATCTTCCACCTTCCTCATTCATTGCACCTTAAAGGACAAAATTGGCTTTAATTTTATGTGACAAATGCATATACTGTATAATACGGCAACCCGCAGATAGGAGTCAGCCGTCCGTCCGTTTTTTTCTTAACGGGCGGATGGCAAGAGGTTAAAAAAAAATACAAAAAAAATGAAAATTTTCAGTTTTGGCAATAATAATGTGTACATAATTAGTGCAGCTAACAGAAAGTAGTTCATAATAAATTCTTATTTTTGTCCTGATTTATAGGGTATATCTTATGTCTGGGATTTCAGTTTATTTTGGGAGTTATAGGTCACAAAATACATGGAGTGAAATACAATTTTAGTGTGGAACAATTTTAGAATGTGGTATGTTTGTCTCCTATCTTTAATATCCTCCTCGGTACTATATTTTCTTTTTTAAAAAACTTTTTTGACTTGTATTTTAATTTTTCCTTTTTTTTAAATGTTAAAACATTTAAAAAACTTTTATTTTCTCTTTAAAATTTGTATTTTTTTTTATGAACTAGGGGGCACTAAAGGGTTAGTTTTTTTTTTTTTTTTTTACAGAGGCTTTGATCCTTAGTATCCCTGAGTAGAATAAATTATTTGTAACACACAGCTGGCTCGCAGCTGCACAACAGTGACTCTGCAATTATAGCGCTCAGCTCTCGCTGTGATAACAGAACTGTGGCCACCTAACCTACTATTGAGGGCCTGCCTTGGACCCCGAGAGACCCATTAACAGCAGTAACTCAATGAGCGCAGGTCCCTTCACGGACCAGCACTCAGTGTACCACATGATGGGATTATCCCATCACCGGTTATTACCAAACTAAACAATCATGGCGGGATAATCCTGTCATCAGTCAGGAAGAGGCTAAGTGAGAAGAATGTTTATTTACTTTATTATTATGGATTTGTTATCATAACATTTGTTTATCTTTTATATATTTTGCACTAAGGTTTCTTTTGTTAGTTTTTATAGAGCATATTTATCTGTTCATGTCTATATTACTAGAGATATCTATTCCTAGTGTGATCAACAGAAATCTTCTCACTTAATGTGTAGGCACTTTATATTTGGGGATGTTTTATCATAAGATTTTTTTGTCATTGATATTAGACATGTGCACTGCCAAAAAATATGTTTAGTTTCGTTTTAAATTCGGATTTGTGTTATTTCGTTTTTCAGGATTCGGGTGTGAAAGTCAATTCGGATTCGGATTCGGACGAAATTCGGTAGCGTTAGTACGAATGTTCGTTTAGTTTTTTGTTCATATTCGTTTCGTTCGTTCGTTTGCAGCAAAGTGACATTTGAGGGGGAAAAAATATTTTTCTCCTTCTCTAATGTCACTTTGCTCCAACGAACGAAACGAATAAGAACAGAAAACAAAACGAACGTTCGTACTAACGCTACCGAATTTCGGAAATGGAAATTCGGATTCGTTTGCATTCGTTATGTCTGTAATTCGGAATTCGGATAAATCCGAATTTCCAAAAATTCGTCCGAATTTCGATTCGGAACGAAACGAATCGCACATGTCTAATTGATATATTTTCCAGTAAAGATTTTACTGTTAGTTTTTTTTTATGTATCATATTTAATTATTCAAATCTTTGAGGGTTATTCACACAGCTGCCAAAGGCAGCTGAGTGAATAACCGAGCCAAAGTAAACAGAGCTGAACAACGTTGTGCTATTCACTTCACCTTAGTACGGCTGACTTCAGCCGTACATTGACTAAAATCAGTCGTACATGGGCTGCCTTCGGTCATCCGAACATGCTCTGCATATTCGACTGAGCCGAAGTGCAGAAGGATCTGGATTGGTGCAGCCGATGCTCTGGCAGCTTACTCACTGCCATTCGCCCCTATTCTCATAGGGGCCAAGCGGCAGTGAGTGAATAGCTGAATGCCACCCAACAGCATGCGGCTCGGATGCTTCTGCTCTCTACCTCCGAGGTAGCGAGCAGAATATAAAAAAATGTAAACAAATGAAAAAGTTTAAAAATGATTTAAATAAATGTAAAAAAAAGCAAAATTAAAAAAAGAATAATAATGCAAAAATTGAAATAGAATAAAAAACCCACCGTGGGGTCCCCCTCCCAAACCATACCAGACCCTTTAGGAGGGACCCCATTTAAAAAAAAGTGTGGGGTTCCCCCTAATAGCCATACCAGATCTTCAGGTCTGGTAGGAATTTTAGGAGGGATCCCAAGTAAAAATTTAAAAAAAAGTGTGTGGGGTTACCCCCGCAATGTCATACCAGGTCCTTAAGGTCTGGTAGGTCCCCCTAAATTTCCCAACCAGACCCTTGATCTGAGCACAGGCATTGCCATACCAGGCCACATGCCCTCGGGACTAGGAGGGTGCTTTTCCAGGGTCGCCCCTGGAAAAGCACTTTGTCCCCGTGCAGATGGGGACAATGGCCTCTTCCCTAAAAGCCCTGTGGCATTTGATTGTGGGGGTGCGGGCAGGGGGCTGATTAACAACAGGGTACGCTTTAATAAAGGGGCACCCTGATGTGACCCCCCTTGTGAATGAGTAAGGGGTACTTGTAACTCACCCATTCACTAAAGGGTTAAAATAAATTTAAATAAAAAGTGGTGTAAAAGTGGTGTAACGCACAGTACACAGGCCAGCACTGTGACACAGAAAGAACATGCACTTACATTGCAAATAGTTGATCTGATTCAGGTCCTGATGCCCTCTTCCTCTCCTGGTGGTGGTGGTGGGGGCAATGTTTCCTCACATTCTCAGGTGAAGCCTCCAGCAGCTTCCTTGTCCCCTGACTTCAGGACCCACCCTCCTGCTCTCGGCCAGCCAATGGTAGGTCTGCAGTCCCCCTCCCAGTCTATAGCAGCTGGAGTGGGTGGAGGAAGCTGCAAGTGACCATCGAGAAGCCTGAACACTGAACGGGCTGTTGAAAGGCAGCCGGACCACCGGCTTTTCTCCTCCTCAGCCACCTGCAGCTTCCTCCCCCACTTCAGCTGCTATAGAGGGGAGAGCTGACAGTGTGATTGCCGCTGCAGTGGCTTGTTTTTAATTTAGTTTTCCCCCTGAATCCTACAAGCTATGAGCAACACAGTGATTATATCATTGTTACTTTTATATCGTAATATCAAAGTTTATGGTTTGCAAAGACATTTGGGCACACAAAGTGGATTTATATCTTTTGTTATTATTAAGTAATATATGTTTGTTATGTGCATCTATTCACATGGCATACCAAAAAACAACTAAAAAAAATGGCTGCTTCCAGGTTTTTCTCAGCAACTTCAAAGTGATCTGTCATTACAGTAACAGAACCCAAGTAAAGGCAATTTAAACTGCAAGAAGCATTTTTTTTAAAGCATTTATTGAAGAAAGATAAGAAATGCTATGAAAGATAAGTACATTTGTGTCAATAGGTTGGATGACAGTAAATTGGGAAACAGATGGTACTTTAGGCCTTGTTCACACCAAATGGAGAGCAGATCCGGTCAGGTTTCTGCACACGCAGTGCAGTGGGTTGTGCCGCGTTTTTGATGCGTTCCGGGCCGTTTTTAGTAAAAAAAAAAAAATGTTTTTGTTTAACATGGGCTTTCAGTGCGTTCCAGGCACTTGCATGCGTTTTGGATGCATTTTGGATGCATTTTCATGTGTTCCAGAGCAGGTAAAATAGGGCTTGCTGCAGTTTTCTCACCTGCTCTGGAACTGCATGCTGCAATGTGAACTGGTGCAAAAAATACCATTTGAAATACATTGGACGCAGTTTTGATCCGGTCTGCAACTGCTCTGCTCTGCACCTGCTCCGCGCTTGGTGTGAGCAAGGCCTTAGTTATGCAGACCCAATAGCATATCAACCATCAAATATATTTAGAAAAAAAGATAAATTACAACATACTCATAGCCATTGGGTTACTGAAAAAGAAACTGTGAAAGTTGAATGGAAAGAAAATAAGTAGGAAGTACAAGACATGCTACATCAGCTTTAGAGATAAAGAGGAAAAGAGCAAACGTAAAGTAAAAGAGAGATGAGTTAAATCAATATACAATATAATTCACAATAAACCAGATCATAAATGTGGGAGTTATTTCAGTTATGTTCTTGCGAGTTGTTAAGGAGTTGCTATGACAAATGAGGGAAGTAAAAGGTCTAGAGTAGAGATGTGATAAAAATATGTAGAGATCTAGTGGAGGATAATGAGCCTTGGATGTGAATACGTTAAGGGTTGAGGTGGGTAGAGAGACACTAGTTATACCCTTTTTTTGTTTTGTTTCTATTTGGTTGAGGTTAGTCCTCTAGTGAGCTACGTATGGGTGTCTGTAACCCAATAATGTATAGCCATAGTAGACAAAAGAAACAAGTTCAAATAATGTCTATGATTAAGGGATACATCTTTTTGAATGAAATCATGCCAGTCAGTTAAGTTTGTCCATGGAATAGTGGGACTGAAATTTGCATCTAACATGTCCATATATAGGAATTTAAACAGGCAAATTTTCAAATCTGAAATTTGGGGAGGGTCTTTTAGGATCCACTGTTGTAGAATACATGTTTTTGCTCCAAGTAAGCAAAGATGCTCCCAACGCTGTAGAGATGGTTGCTGAGCCACAGATGGAGGTGCGGTATCATGAAATACACATATCAACGGGTGAATATCTTGTGCTATATCAGTGATGGATTGCATATAGGATAATGTGAGGGTCAAGAAGCATTGTTTACATTTTTTTTAAAGCTTATGCTATGTGAATGGCACCATGTAACAAATATAACATAGGTGTTATCCTATTTGGCTGCAAAAGTGGAAATACATTTTAAATGAAAGTTTTGGGGCCTGGAGTTCAGCTATAAAAAATAATCTTGTTCTGTAATATTACATTATAACCAGAAGATGTCACTGTGGACTACAAATAGGAGAAAGGAAGCCTTTAGAGTACACATATTAGCTGTTCAGGATATACAGTATATGAAAGCCTTGGAACGAAGTTGTGTCTTTCTATTTCACTAGCTGCATACAAGTTCTGAGTGTTGATAACATTTGCAGTGCTGATCAGATGGTTGGATGCAATGTGGTGCTACACAATGGAACTAGCATACAGTGAGCATATCATGTACAGTACTTTCAGCTTCCATCAAAGGCTTTTTTGTAGAGGCCAAAACCAAGAAGGCCATGGAGGTCAACGCTATGAAGTAGGGTTACCACCTGTCCAGGATTCACTCGTACAGTCCAGGTTTTGAATGATGTGTCCAGGTTTCATGGCAGTAGAAACCCGGACACAAGATGTCAGGCAGACAGGGGCAACCAAAATTAAGATAGGGGCTACTGGCCCCTCCACTGAAAATAGTCTCAACTGTGATATTTACATATGAATAAGCCGCTGAGCCACTCAGTCTCCCAGAAAAATGCCTGCACGTTGCTAGAGTGTTCGGGTTTCGCTTGAAGAAAAGTTGGCAACCATACTATGAAGGCTTGTAGCAAAATCTGTGTTATTAAAAATCAATTGGAGGGTTTTATTCTGCCTCCTAATTTAATTTATTGCAATCTCCAGTTGAGCTATACACATTGTAAGGAATGAAGTAAATGCTGTTGCAAATACATATCTACGTCTGAGAACTCAAAACAGGTAATTCCAGTGCATTGATGATGGAAGGGAGTGTGGGGGTCTGTCTTTACTGAAATCATAAAAAAAAACCTAGAGTAATCATTAAAAAATCCTAGATCCTGAATCTTTTCAGGGATACCACATTCCATGCCACAGGCTGCCTCTAAACTATCATCAAGTTCTGTGTAGATTTTAGGTAATGAGTGCTAAGTGCTTGGTAGAAACCCAGGCCCAGCCCAATCATTGGTGGCAGGGGCATTCCCCACCCCTTTGTGATGTGCAGTTGGGAATTGGGTTGGGAAGGGGGGCTATCGGTCAGTTTAAGGCAGACTTGGGGGAACTCATGTGAAATGGGTTTACACTAAGCGCCAGCTCATCACTCTTCATGAACCATCTGCAGAATCCTGGGTGATTATGATTAGGTGGTATTAGTACTTAGTAATTAGTACTATTGCCATAGTTGCATGGAATGTAAATATTCTGGATGCCAGAACTAGGTAAAAAATAGAGATACGGTTCAGGTTCTCCACTGCAATGAGTGAGAAGTGAAGCGAATCCTAAAGGTGCCCACACACCTTACGATAATCGTACGAGAATCGCGGGAAATCCCTCGATTGTACGAATATTGTAATGTGTGTAGAAGGCGTGCGACCTCTGCTACGGTAAGGTCGCACTACTTTTTTCTTAGCAACATGTTCGAAAACCAGCCGAAAATCGTGCGATTTTCAGCTGGTTTGTGGCATGTTCGCAAGATAAAAGCTGCACGGGCCGGTGTGCGC
Source organism: Nanorana parkeri (assembly GCF_000935625.1). Classification (NCBI taxonomy): domain Eukaryota; kingdom Metazoa; phylum Chordata; class Amphibia; order Anura; family Dicroglossidae; genus Nanorana; species Nanorana parkeri. The sequence continues at coordinate 49,549 of NW_017307966.1, read as the reverse complement.
AAGTGCACAGAACTGTTTTTTTTTTTAATCACTTGCTGTTTGGAGCAATTTCTTACATTTGCACATACATGATACAATTGGAATTTTTGGCTAGAAAACAGCTTCAGACCAAAAAAAAAATGCTAGTTGCACGGTATTTGCGCAAATGTTTATCAAACAAGTATTTTTAGGATTAAATACATTAAAATTGAATTTAGTGCACGGAAACAGAATATCATGGCCAATGTTTTGGTAAAGTATAAAAAACAGGGTCACGCTGGGTAAATAGATACCAAACATGTCAAGCCTTAAAATTGCATGCGTCTGTGAAACCACCAAAAACTACTATGCCAAAAATGTTCCATTGATGACATTTTAAATGCTTTTACAGCTCACCAGTTTAGTGTTAACAGTGATTTATGGGCCTAGAATTATTGTTCTCACTCTGACGTTCATGACGATATGTAATATATGTGGCGCAATTTTTGTTTTTGCACGTAGGCGCTCCCGACACGTGTTTGCGTTGTATAAGCGTGCACGTGGGGGGAGGGGGGCTTTAAAAAAAGAGTTTTTTTTATATATGTCACTTTCATTATTGATTTATTTATTGATTTATTTATTTTACACTCAACTTTATTGCTATCACATAGGGGGCTATGTCCTATGTAGTACTTTTTTTTTTTACGGTGGGCGGTCCTGAACTAGTTAACGTTCATCTTTAAGAAGTTCCACACATTTGTATAGAATTGTATATGTACAAAGCAGAGGAGCTCCCCCGCCAACATGTCTATTGCCTGTACAACACCATTCAGGTTTGTGCCACACACATATCTTTGCTATTTACTTTAATGCCACAATTCCAAATGACCTGTTCAAGCAATGGGCACACTTTGTGGGTATTCACCTGTCGCACTGACATAAAGGCATGAAGACTAGTTTAGAAGTTGTCATTACATGCTATTTCAAACAGCCAAATACTCTACTTTAAAAAAATGTGAAACCAATCGTGATTCAGCTGAATGCCCTCAGTGAGGATAAACACTGTTATTTTTCTCAGGACAGCACACTCTTGTTTAGAACCCATTTTATCTAAACTGATCTATTCTGGTCAATGTTTCTTTCCCAGATTAAAGCAGATGAAACATTTCTACAGTCCCTTTTTTCAAACTACAACATAACATAAACCAGGCATAAAATGTCCATAAACATATTGTTATTGTTAACATCACATGTTATTTTTTTATTTAATTATTTCTTATTTTTTTAAATTTTTATTTATTTATTTTTGTTATCATTTTTTTTAGATTTGTATTTGTCCCATTTGCTTTTTTATATTTTTTTAAATCTTCTTTTTATTGTTTATTTTTATAATTATTTTCTTATTGTTTAATAATTTGTTTCTTATTATTTTTTACTTTTTAATCAACTTTTTTATTTAGTTATTTCATATTATTTATTTTTGATTTTTATTATTTTTTTTTAATCAATTTAATTTTGTTTCACCTAACTTTATTGCTATCACACAGGAGAAAAAAATCCCCTGTGTGATAGCAATTGGAGGTGACAGGTTCTCTTTATTGACCCTGTCACCTCCAATGCAGGAGTTCTAGCACAGCACTGTGCTAGAACTCCTGTGACAGGTGAGAGAGGTAGAGCACAGCTCTCCCCTCACTGTCTACACCAGGGGTAGGCAACCTTGGTTCTCCAGCTGTGCTGAAACTACAAATCTCGTCATGCTTCTGCCTCTGGGAGTCATGCTTGTGGCTTGCAATGCCTTATGGGATTTGTAGTTCCAGCACAGCTGGAGAGCCGAGGTTGCCTACCCCTGGTCTACACGGAGCGGCAGGGTTAGTTTTAACCAAGTTGTTCATGGCTCCACCCACATAGCCACATCATCCATGCATAGATCCTTTGACATGATCTGTCAATGGTGAAATTATGGTGGAAATGGTAAAAAGTCCCATCAGTCACCGCAGTAGTTCTCAATGGAATACAATTGTGGTAATGTCATCTCCCTTGTAGTCCATTCATTGTTTGGCCCATCCATGTCATCCAAGCTATGGAGGAGGAATCTGCTGGAGCCAGAACAATGCACCCACAATCCACTGATCATACTTACAATGCTTTTCTGGCTTCAATGCAAAAAAATATTATATACATTTTTTATTTTAGGTTTATGTGTGCATTTATTTATATTCCAGAAAGCAGACTTAACTTTTAATAGCAGCTCTCCTAAACATATTTTCTTCAGACAGAATCTTGTGAACTTTCCAGTCTCTCTCCCTTTTTTTCTGTCATAGATAGACAGATAATTGCGGCCAATAATTTATCTATATTGGTACCGGGCTTGGGTAATAATAGGTGTGTTTTAGCTGTTATTTTAATTTATGGATTATATTAAGTTTATTTAATTATTTAAAGTTATTTATGCTATTTAAATGGTTAAATTATTTTTAGAGTTTAATTATCCTCAGTAGAGCTCCACTTTCTAAATAAAAACTATTTAAACTATTTAATTGTCTAGTGCTGTTATTTTATTATGGGTTATGTTTGTTATGGTGTAAGCCTGTGCAGTCTCATGGGCATTCTGATGAATTATGCTATCCTAAAAGGTAATAAAAAATGACCATCAACAAAATTAAGCACATGAAAAATAAATAATAGCAGACAAGAAGTGTTCTAAAAAAAACATAAAAGGGGAAAAAGAGAAGAGTGCAAATGAGGACTAGATGACATCAGTCTTCCAGGATGTAGGACACTTATTGTTATCACACCAAGGCCACTCTGCATCATGTCTGCCCAACTCGGGGAGAAGTTCCAAGGAGAAAGAGGCCCCTAAATGTCACGTGAACAGCCTGAAAACATCTAAAGAATTGTGAAGTATTCAAAAGTAAATAAAACATACTTCAGGTAAGGAGCACTGTGGGGCGGGAGCCTACAGTTAAGCTTCAAAGTGACATTAAACTCAGGAGCTAAATCTTAAAAATGCAATCAAGTACCTTAACTATTAACACAAATGTATTTTGTTTGTGTATTAATTCAGGTGCTCTGCCCCCATGCCCTCTTCGTGTGGTGGAGGGAGCAGCGATGTTTTGTGCATGTTCTTTGGGGAAGCCTCCAGTCTAGCATGAAGCCTCCAGCTGTCTCCTTGTCCCCTCACTTCCGGAACTGTTCTCCTGCTGCCAGCCAGCCAATGGTGGTGCTGCAGTCTCCCTCCTATCCCATAGCAGCTGAAGTGGACAGAGGAATCTGCAGGTGGCAACCCGAAGAGCTCGATCAACCTGGCTTTTCTCCTCCCCGGCCGCTGCAGCTACAGAGCAGCCAAGAGGGGAGACTTGACAAGAGTGATTGCTGCTGCTGCGTTGGCCATTTTTAAGGGGCCCCCCACCCAGTCCATCCTGCCTACAATCCCGGATTGGATCTCAGCGGGCCCCCCAGCCTTGGGCTCTGGGGCGGCCACACCAGCTGCATCACCGGTAGGTCCGTCCCTGTGTAGATATTCAAATCATCTCTGAATTGGTGCTGACACTGTCCTTCCTTCTTGAGGATGGCTACACTTGTTCCCCATGGTCCCTGTGTGTGTTGTGTTGTGTTGTAAAGTAGTAATTGCTCCAAGCTCACTCCCATGATGGACTACAATCTCACGTTTAGTTTACTAATTTGTATTAAGATTGTAGTCCATCACAGGAGTGAGCTTGTAGTGGTGACTACTTTACAACACACACAGGGACCATGGGGAACAAACGTAGTCACCCTCCAGAAGGAAGGACAATATCAACACCAATTCAGAGATGATTTGAGGATCTACAGCCGAGTGATACACAAATAAGTTTCATTTTTTGTATTTGAATTTATATTTAAGATATAACTCTTGCATTTAGTGCCACTTAAAGCCCGCCTTGTTCACGGTGGCCCTGAAGTAGGTCTCAATTCTCATGAAAGCTAACTGAAGACATTTGATTCCGTTTTCTAGAAATAGTTCAATACATTTATTAATTGATAAATAGAAGATAAAGAATCCAACATTCTGCTTCAATCTAGGGTCATTAGATCTTTAGTCTGATGCTGGCCATACACCTTAAAAAGGCAGTTGCACATACCCAGAGGTTTACAATGAACTGTCTGATAAACTTTTTGCTCATAAAAAGTTCTGTATTATTTCATCAAGTTTTTGTAAATGTCTGAACACTTGTTTAAATGTTGTCATTTGATTTGCTATTTTAAAGACAATTAGTCTGATCTCAAAAAGTCCTAAACCAGCTGGAATTCTACCTACACACTAAATAAAAATGAACACTCTTATTTTTGTCAATTAGTTTTCATCACCCTTTTCCATTCTGTCCAAAAAATAAGAAAACGTGTTGGCTTGAGTTCTACTTTAACATTGAGCAGAACCTTAATACCATACTGGATTTAAGAAACTAAAAATAAAAGATTATAATCAGGCCCGGATTTCCCACAAGGCCACCGAGGCCCGGCCTCGGGCCGGCAGGGCGCAGATGGGCGGCAGCGGCGTCCCCCGACGCCCGGAACATACAGCGCCGGGCGTGTAAGTTGCCTTGTGGGGAATCCGCTCGTACATTTACAGGTGATCGCGGCGATGTCGCCGCAATCACTTGTAAAATCTGTGCAGCCTGTTCGTTCTCCCCCCTCACTTACCTCTCTCCTCTGGTTCCGGGCGCCGAGTCTCTCCTCGTAACAAATTTAAAAAAGTAAACGATAAGCTAAAAATGTAAAAAAATTAATAAAATTAAAAAAGTGATAAAAAAGAAAAAAACAATAAAAATAAATAAAACTAACCCTGCCGCCCCTGTCATCCAGTTGCCATTCTCCGTTGATGGTGGGGGGGATGCGGGGAGGGGGGCGCATAACAGAACCTGGCCTTGGGGCGGCAGGGAGAGTAAATCCGGCCCTGTGCAAAGTTCCCTACTGAATGCTCAAAAATTGTAAAGATATCATAATCATCAGTGTATCCACAAATTATAAAGCAGGCATTCACAACAAAAATGTTTATGTGAAGTCACTCACAAAATAGAACACACATTATGATATCTATTAAACATTGTTAGGTGTCAAACAACAGTCATTATTGATATAGCTGCTCTTTACCATAAATTATACTTTTATTCAATGGTCATGTGATTGCACAATCTCTTATCATTAGGGCTGCGGAAATTAACGATTAATCCCTCGATTAATCGTTAATTTTTTGGATCGATCAAAATTATTTTGGTCGGTACTCACCTCTCCGCCGGCTTCTGGGTCTTCCGTCGGAGATCCGGTGACGTCACAGACATGGATGTTAACGGACTCCTCCCCCCTTCCCCGAGTGGCTCTGTCGGCTAACGAAGGGAAGGGGGGAGGAGTCCGGTGACGTTGTTGTCCGTGACGGCTAACGAAGGGAAGGAGGGAGGAGTCCTGTGACGTCGATGTCCGTGACGTCACCGGACTCCTCCCCCTTCCCTTTGTTACCTGACGGAATCACTTGGGCCGGTGAGTCTCATGGTTCATGAGTGCATCGAATGTGTGGACAATTTTAGCTGTCAGTTGCCTGAAATATACTAATGGCAGTTCCCTGCAATAGAAGAGGTAATATACTCACCTCTCTGTTCAAGTGCTGCATCCTCTGTCAGTTTCTTCAGCTTTCAACACTTCCAGGAATGTTGGATACCTGTATTCCTCACTACACACTGTGGTTTAATCCTCCAACCCCTACAGGGCACATTATTGATGTACGGGTCAGTGGATGGAACCACAGTGTGCAGTGGGGTACAAATCCCAGAAGTGTAAAATGCTAATGAGCCTGATGGAGGCTGCAGTGCTTGGATGGAGACAAGGGCCACCGGATAGGTGAGTATATTACCTCTTCTATTGCAGGAAACTGCTAATAAGATTTTTATTCTTTTTAGGGTGACTGACGGGGTCAATTGTAAACGAAAACAGTGCAAATTACAATGCAATAATGATTGATAGGACAATATTTTTGGTGTTTTTTTTCTACAAGTGTATCTACGTCCCAGTCAGCATCCCATACATTTGTGGATACTGGACCAGCACTTTTATTCCAGCTTAGAGATCCATTTTGTGTGGTTTTACAAGAAATCAGAATGCGCCCTATTACCTGGAAGGTGCTGCAATGTTTAGAATACTGTACCTCAAAATGTCTCCCAATTAAAAATAATCGCATAATACAGTTATGGCTATATACCAGACAGTTGCTATGGGTAAAGCTCCAACACACCTGGGAACTGATATCGATTCAGAACTAATAGTAGCTTCCGACTCTTCTCAAACTGAAAGATGGTATAATAACTAGGCTCAAAACAAAGAAAGCAGACAAGAGAAGAGAGCGGAGCCCAACAAAATCGTGGCATCTCCAACACTATAGCATATTGAGAAAGCACAGGGAAAAAAAAGAGAGCAGAAGAATGCTAAACCTCACGGTAGGGGGTCTGGTATGTCTCCACATCAATGAAATGCAGGACCTAGCCGCATTCAGCATGTGAATTGTCAGCGATCGTTTGTAGCGTGTGATCAAGGAGGATGTCATAGGCAATAAAAAAACTGCAGGATCATCAGGCAGGACAGTGATCACCAAATGATAATAATCATCGACTGCACTGAATCCCAAAGGGGGCGGAGGATCGAGCAGTATCAACAAATGTGTGACATGGTACCAGGAGACTGTCCACATCTCCAACAGGTAAGTGAAATTGATCAATTTTGTGCAAAACATATGGGACACTGTACCGACGCGTCAGAATCTTATAGCCCTGCTCTTGGTATTTGCTTGCCATGGAGGACCTATGGGCAAGGGCCAGAGCCCTGCTCCTCTGCCGGTTCCATAAAGGTCCTTAAACTAACTTTCTAAGTTTTTCTTAAAGTTCAATAAAAAATAATTTACGTCAGTGCTACAGTTTGAATTTAAAACAGATTTGTGTGAACTGTGAAGTTAAGTCATGGATTGTGGAAACTAACTAGTGTCGGGTGATTGTATATAGTGTTTACCACATTTACCAGTGACTAATGCAGAGTTGCAATGCAAGCAGATCAGCTAAAAGTCGTTGGATCTGTATTTGCGTTATAATTAATCGAAATTAGTCGATTAATCGATTAAAACAAATGTTGATTAATCGAACAGGAAAATTTTTTATTATTACCAGTCCTACTTATCATCCCTCTAATTTATTGCAGAGGTGGTAAATATCAATGCTGAAGGCTAATGTTCAACTGCCGTGTTGACAACAAGGCTCCAATTTGATGCCACTGTCAATCAAGCCCAAAAGGGCTGGGCTGGGGGCGTGACATAGTGTTCCTTAAAAGAACACCCTGTGGCTCTGCTTCCAAGTTGAGGAATGCAAACTGACAACACCAGAATGGATCTGCTTCCATTCTTTGCACAGTCAGAAAGCTTCAGAAAGAGGATGCAATTGGGAGGATAACCAGGTACTTCCGATTATGACAATTAGATGAATAAAGGCAACTTGCACAATAGTTTGTATGGATGAACAAATAGAATTGCACTATTAAAGTTTACATACACTTGTCAGGATCCAGAGCACCCCCAGGTGGTGCTGGAGTCAGGTCCTGCAGTTCCTGTGCTCGCCTGTGGGTGTATCCAGCAACCAGGAACTGTCAGGAACCAGACCACCACTGGGTGGTGCTGGAACCTGTAGCTCCAGTACTCACCTGCGGGTGTGCCCCAGCTGCCAGTGATCATCCCATCACCTGGTGCTTCCTGGGAGGGTATATAGGCCCTCCCTGCAGTCAGGACGTCGACTCAGTATTGCGTCGCCTGCCCCTGACTGTCGCCCGTGGCCTGTGCCTTGGAACCTGTAACCCTGCTACCTGAACCCTGCTACCTGAACCCTGCTACCTGACCATTCTTCTTGGATCCTGTTCCTGTAACGTGCTGCCCTCCTGTTAACGACCCGGATTGTTACCTGACCACTCTTCCTGTATTCTGAGCCCTGCTATCTATCTGCAGTCCGTAGCCTTGTTCCCATTTGCTGTTGCCCCTGGCTGTAGGTGTGTTTGTTCCAACCGTGTTTTTGTTACTTCACTGCTAACCTGTGGGGGTTGATGGGGTTTGTCATTTTTTTCTTGTGTAACGAATAAACCTTGTGCATAACCTCATCCAGTGTGGTCACACTAATCTGGTCTATCTGCATGCGGTGTGGGGAAACCCGTGCGCGTTACCCTGACAACACTTTGCCTTCCATAAGTTACACAGAATGTCCAAATGCCCTGTGCTTAAGGTATGGTCCTGAGTCTTCGGTCATTAAATCTACAAGACTGGGCATATCTTGTCGCAAGATGACATTACTGCATAAGGCCACTTCAAATTCTGACTTTTTTTTCTTTTTTTGCACATTGGGGGACATTTCTAATTTTAAAAAAAGGGCTCTTAATGGTTCTACAACCACGCTCTGGTTTATTCTTCTTGCTTAATTTTTTTGTGGTCTCGGAACAGGGCCCTGTCTATGTCTCTTCCTTGTTATATCATGCATCCAGGTGCTCCATACCTATGCTCACATTGTCAGGATCCCCATAACCAGCACCTGGAGTAAAGGAACCCCCACATCCCCCTGTGTAATATAATTTTTTACACATATCTTTATTGAACCATTGCACTCCCCCAAAAAAGACCACATGTATTCTTATCTGCAATGCAGCAAGAATGTCAGTGGGCTGACAGCTGGCTTGTCACTGCTAATAAGATGTTCCACTCTAGCACTGCCTGTTGAAAACCAATTGCGTTTCAAACATGTGTTCTTCTTTTTGGGGGAACATACTACCTTTAGCAAAATATTTTGATAACTGAACTCATATTTATAAAACAACAAATTATTTAAAAAATGATTTAAGGCAATTTCGAAGATTTTCTTTTGTCACCCACAAAAGCACTTTCTTATAAATCACAGAGAAACAATTTCAGCATTTTAAAATCTCAGAGTTTCTCTGACCTTATGTCCTAGAAGCTTGTGACAGATTAGATTTAAAAGGCATTTTAGATGGAGTGTGGTACAGACTATAGGATTCAGTACAGTCAGCACAAAAGCATAGGCGATTGTTTGCTTGATTCAGTGTATTCGTAAGACTCTGTATATCCACTTTGCTGGCATCAATGCAGGTAACAGCATTTTATGTGCAAGATGTCAGCTAGGCTTCCCTCCTTCTATGGTACAATAAAGTATTTTCCAGCAGTCATTTTTGTCTATAACCCTCAACATATTCTGAAATGGCCTCTAAATAGTGCAAGAGTGTCAAATGGGTTTTTCCATCTGATTTGATTTTGCTAAGGTGTTTCGGGACCCAACAGGCTGCTGTGAAGACCTATCTAATCAGTCCAGCTTCCCAGAGCTCCTCAACTGCTGTGTGCCATGCCAATCAGGCCATTTCCCAGTGCACTCTAATGTCTCTTCATGTTGCTTTGAGTGATGTGGCCGCACCTTAGGCTCCTTCTCCCTGCAGCTTCCCTTATGCCTTCATTGGCCATGGCTATGACTCATAGCATTCTGTTCCAGACAACTTCACCTGTATACATCTCTCTACAATGCATCCTATTGGTTTTGCTGCTGTTGTCCCAGATTTAAACCTTACAGGCCCTGCACCCAGTGCTTGAGATAGGTTTTTCCACATGGCTTACTAATTGCCATTGCCTGTATCTGTTCTGCCTACATACCAAACGTTGCCTCTTTTTGACCACATTTCTGCCTTCTGCTGTTGCTGACCATGTCTCTGTCTGTTACGCTTGCCTGTTTACTGACCGCTTGCCTGTTTACTGACCACAACTCTGACTGCAGACTGGACTGACCTCTCTGATATTTTTTTCTGCCCATGCTCCAGCCAAGGCATCAGTCCTGCCATCGACTGCAGACATCTGCACCTCTCTAACTACAGGTAAACTTAATTCTATTATTGTTTAGCCTCTTGTGCTATCTGACCAGAGAGCATAGCATAGTGTATACGTCCTTGGAACATCCAAGTACTAATAGGCCTGTTTGCCATAATGGGGAAGGGGGCTGATATAGGTGAAGCTACACTAGCTAGCTATACTCGCAGACCACATGTGCAGAAGCAGACATTGCAGCTGCAACTTTGCCATCATTGTTTTTGCCATATCAAATCTCCTAATGATCTGGCATGTTAACCCTAACTGAATGACAGTTAGTTTGTATTATTTTTATATAAACTCTTAATGTTATTGTGACCTGTCCAGACTATTTAGTAGTTTGAGAAAGTTGCAAAACAGGGATTTTACCACAATGGGTTATTAGGGGCACAGTTTAATGTTTTAAATCCTAGCAGCATAACCTGTTTAAAGAGTTTTAGGGAGGTGGATAGAAACGATACATCGTTAGATGTAAAAAGGGACATGTACTTGTAGTGGCCACATTCATGTCAATGTGCATCCTCCATTTAATGTATATTATTTGAGCCGCCAAATAGTAAATAGAGATTAGGCATGGCTAACCCATAGTTGGCTGAGAAGTTACAAAGTACCTTTTTTTTTGTATGCACACTGATGAATTGGCTATAATGTACAGGAATTTGGGAAAAAATGTTATGTGTTTAAAATGTTTATTGTACCCATCACATGAAGTAGAACTTTTTGCCATTGTGGTATTCTTTCCCTGAATGAGCTGATTGATGACACCAAATTATTGTTAAGGCAACGAGACCTGGATTTCTATAGCTAGATATCTAAATATTGTCATGATCTTACAATTACATTCTAAGGGAATATGAGTCTTGGAGATACTATTAAATGGATAGACAATGGAATTCCCCCAATTGACCTTGAAGCTCCAGAAATGGGCAAAGTGATTAACAATATCCAGGAGATTAGAAAGGGAGGGGGTGGGGGTCAGCTAGATATACAATTATATTGTCCATGTAGAGCAATACCCGTTTCTCCAATTGCCCAATCTCCATGTAAAATATAAAAAGGGTCTGCTTGATGACTGTTGTGTTTGTTCCATATCACCTTAACCATTTCATATTCAGCATATAGTGCTTAAGATATATTCAGGCAGAGCCAAATATGCCTAGATTTTACTATTCTTGTTGTAATCATACTCAAATATTGTTTAATTTGATAAAGGAGTCTTTTTTGAGTGTCATCCAAAAGGGCAAGCATGTATTGTCTAATGCATTTGTGTTATGATCGTCAGTGGTAGAAGTTACTATATGCCACCTCTGCGGTTGACCTAGCCCTTTCCAACCTTATACATGTCTGCTTATGATTATGTTAGAGTGCTCCTATACATTGTTAGATAGAAAAAAACTGTGCTAGGAATCAAATAACACTCTAAAAGCAGCTGTGCTTAATAGGTGTGGTCCTATAAATTGCATTAAGGTGCTTCTCAAAAGTACCTTAAGAGTTCCAGAAAGGGGGAATTACATTATCAACCTCCGCTCTTTTCCCCTCAAACATCCCTGCTCTCTCCTTTCTTACTCCAATTACAGAATTAATATTCTATATATTATAATATAGTATTTTATATTTGAGAAAAATACAAGGCAATTTGTAAACGGGCAAGTAACCAACAAGGATGTGACTGGAGCATGTCACTGCTCAAGTACATCTCTCACTCCCTGCAGTGTCTGGAAGCCGAGAGTTATGTTTCGGAACTGTCATGCTGCAAGGTATGATTCTTATGCATTACAGCTGCCGTCCACACATACCAGCTCTTTAATATTATTTACACACCCAGTATGGTGTACATTATAATATTTTCCCGGAATTTGGCTTTATATCTTATTCTGTATGAGAAACCGTTGCTTACTGCCTTTCTACTGCTGAGATCTGTGCTGGCAGAACAACAGCTACACCCCACAGCACAAATAACCTTACACAGACCTGTATTGTAGAAGAAGAAATGGAATGTACCTGACAAGTTCTGTTACTCATTGCTGATTATTGAGAACACTGGGTCAACTCTGCAGTCTATTGGCAGTCACATTTAGATGCCCTGCACAGCTGCTGCAACAGGACAGTCAAGATGAAACAATGTCTGACTGTATATTTATTTGTGTGATTACGTTTGGGATTTAAATTCTGCTGCTCATATATTTCTTTATTTAACTTAATAGGAGGCATCCTCTTCTTGTAATACTATGTTATCTACATTAGAATCTGTTTGCTTCCATTTTTGTGCAGATAATTCATCAAAGCTCTGGACTCTTACTTGCTTGGCTTGCTCAGTCACCCTCTACAACTTGCATACATGCAAAACCTTCTAAAACCTACTCTTTTATAAATCAAGCTGAGAACATATGGTCAGCACTCTTATAGTGTTTATAGTTTCCCAAGCATGCATTATTTTGAAAAGCAGGGGCATAACTACAAATCATGGGGCCCCACAGTAAACTTTTGGGACGCCCTGGCTAACTCTCTCTGTAGTGGCTGGCAGTGTCAGCTGTGACAATACATGTCATTGATCTTATCATGAACCATGTATCAAGGACAGGCAGCAGTATAACTTTGTCAGTACACTACTAAGGAGCAGCACTGCGGGTAAATGCTATAGTGGCACTAATAATGGGAACCATAATGACATTTTAAATTATAAAATGAATTATTGCTCTTGCACACACTATCTCTGAAAAGCCTAATACAAACTTCTTTAAACTCTAGCTTCATTAACCTTTTTGTTTTTAATAGAACTACAAATCTCAGCCTTCCTATAAGGAACAGAGGTGATTTCTGATGGCATTAGACATACTGGATTCATTTCAGTCTGTAGCAGAAGTTCAGAGGGCAATACATCTACACAGCTAAAAGGTGCCCATACACTGCACGATTCTCGTACGAGAATCGCGGGAAATCCCGCGATCGTACGAGAATCGTGCAGTGTATGGAAGGCGTGCAACCGTTTCTACTGTACGGTCGCACGTCTTCCGTCGAACCAGCAGGCTAGAAAACCCGCCGGGAATCGTACGATTCTCAGCGAGTTAGTGGCCTGCTGGTTCGACAACTGCCGAACGGGACGGGGTGCGCACGCGCTTACAGCCCGTTTGCAGTCATCTTAAGCCCGCCCCTCATTGCAGTCATCGTAAGCCCGCCCCACAGGGGGGGCGGGCTTGCGATGATCGAGAGAACGATCTGCCTGTCCAAGATGGGCAAATCGTACGTTTTTTTAATCACTTTACAACCATCGCAAGACTAAGGTCTTGCGATGGTTGTACAGTGTATGGCCACCTTGAGATAGATAGCTAGGCAAGTGCTTCTTATTTCACAGAGGGGTATCTGTGATTAAACGATCGTGAGGTCTGACTTCATTCTGTCTATACAGGAAACCTCACAGTTTTTAGTTTTCCTAATCGGCCTCTTCCTACCCCAGGCCCCATATCAGCGGTCTGGACTGCTATGGCTATTGTTATGCCACTGTTAAAAAGAAACACTTGTGTGATCCCTTCATGTGGTGTAGAATACCATTGGAAGACTTCATATATACCGATAATGTAAGATTTAAAAATGAGACATCAGTTCACCAAATGGGAATGATTCATAGAAAGGATGTCCCGGAACTAGAATCCCAAATCAAGCTGCAGCTGCATTTGATCATATGTGAAAAATCAACATGTATGTATATATTAGAAGCACTCCTGCATTCTAATTCAATTTATTTCCTCACATCAAAGTCACAAATAGATCCATTTATGACTTTGATGTTAGCGAATAAAATCGATTGAACTGAAATGGGGGTTGAAAATAAATGCTGGAACTTAAAAGAATAAGAAGAAAAGCAAGTAATTTAATAAGAGGATTGGAGGACCTCTGCTATGCTTTGAGGAAACTTTAACAGAACTGAATTTATTCACCCTAAACTCAGGAGTTAAATCTTAAAAATGCATTTAAGTACCTTAACTATTAACAAAAATGTATCTTATTTGTGTATCACTCGGCTGTAGATCCTCAAATCATCTCTGAATTGGCGCTGACACTGTCCTTTCTTCTGGAGGGTGGCTACTTTTGTTCCCCATGGTCCCGATGTGTGTTGGACAGCTAACCACCTAATTTGTATTGAGATTGTAGTCCATCACAGGGGTGAGCTTGGAGTAGTTTACAACATACACAGGGACCATGGGGAACAATGGTAGCCACCCTCCAGAAGGAAGGACAGTGTCAGCATGAATTCAGAGATGATTTGAGGATCTATACAGTGGCGAAACTATCGGCGGTGCAGCTGGTGTGGACGCCCCAGAGCCCAAGGCTGGGGGGGGGGAGCACTGAGATCCATCTCAGGATTATAGGCAGGGCGGACTGGGAGGGGGGCCGCGACAATCACTCCTGTCAAGTCTCCCCTCTTGGCCGCTCTGTAGCTGCTGCAGCTGGGGAGGAAAAAATCCAGTTTGGCTGTCACTACTGTCTGCCTTTTTTAATGATCGGGCTCTTCGGTGGCCATTTGCCGCTTCCTCTGCCCACTTCAGGTGCTATGGGCTAGGAGGGAGACTGCAGCACCACCATTGGCTGGCAGCAGGAGAGCGGGTCCTGAAGACAGGGGACAAGGAGACACCTGGAGGCCTTATGCTGAACTGGAGGCTTCACCACAGAACATGCACAAAACATCACTGCTCCCCCCCACCACACGGAGAGCAAGAGGGCATGGGAGCAGAGTGCCTGAGTTAGGACATGAGATTAACTGTGTGCACTGTAAGTCTTTGTTCTACCTGCATCACACCACTGTCCTTTGTGTTACACTGCTGACCTATGTACTCTGCGTTACAACTGACTTCTGAACAATGCATTTCCCCACTGACCTCTGTACTCTGTGTTCCGCCGCTCACACATCTCCCACTCCTGAGACCTTCCGCACCCCTACTGAGACCCTCTGCCTGAGACATCAGGCCGATGCCCTGGAGCAGAGCGGAAGCACAGAGTATGTACCAAATTCATATACTATTATTCTGTATTATTGTATAATGTATTGCTGGGATTTGTAGTCCTCAATAGCTGATGGTATTCTGCATTAAAGTGTAAGCTCCTCTGTTCAGAGACTGATCTGACTGGCTCATTTTCCCCTGTTTAGCACTACAGTATAGGCTAGAGCTAGGGTACTTGAATGTATTTTTTATTTGAATGATCCTTTTAATATACACTGAGTGGCCAGATTATTATGACCACCCCATCAGTACTTCGTTGTGCCACGAGATGACTCCACGAGATGACTTCGTTGGGCCGCCTCGTGACTCCACGAGATGTTGAAAGGTGATGCGAGGAATCTGACACTGCACTGTTGCCCTTCTGTTGTCTTGTACCAGTCTTGCCACTCTCCGTTCTGCCTTAACATTGACCAGTCGCTGACGGTCACAATTTGCACGTTCAGACCCAGATTTTCGGCTGACAGTCCAGTCTTTAAACACTTTAACAACAGCTGCTCTTGAACATTTAACAAATTCTGCTCTTTTGCTGATACTCGCTCCATGGCATGAGCGCCAACAATCATCCCACGTTCAAAGGCTGTTAAATTGCGTTGTTTACCCATACCTTCAGAAAAAAATCACTTCTACTGTCGTGGTAAACAACTTGCTTCCCTATTTATAATGGTCTGACCCTCTAGCACCTTCAGCGCAAAATTATAGCAAATTTGCCGACAAACATCAGGTGGTCATAATAATCTGGCCACTATTACCTATATTACATACTCAGTAGTAAGCTATTTACCTCAAAGCTGAAGATTAATCTGAATATATTTTTCTCTCCCTGGTTACCAAGCATCATCATGATGATAATTTATTGTTTTAAATATTTTAGTTTTTATCACATACTGGGTCTCGCTGCTTCCCTATACAATACAGGCAGATGGCTTTTGGGAGGGGTCAGTAGGGTCCTGTATGTAGCTTCATGAAAATGTCACAGCACCCAGCCTTAGTACTCCTGTCAAGAGCCCTCAGCCCTGATACAAGCAGTGGACTGTTTTGGGAAGAGTTATGCAAATACCAAAACACCTTGATAAACAGGTGTCAGTCTGAAGGAGTAGACATGCCAAGGAATACTGTATTTGCATGCAGACTGACCTAGATAATGCTCACGTGTGATGCTGGGCTTCTTTGCATGAAAGATTTGGAATGAACATATTTAAAAAGGCAGGCCAAGTAGGGTGGGGTGAGGAAAAGGCTAGATGAAGCTGGACGTCATCCAGCCTGGAAATGAGGCAGGCTTTATCTGACTTGCTATAGCTTCTAATACACAAAGTGAAATGCTCACAGTGTGCAGTGAAATCAGACCAAGCATTTTAAGTACAGGGAGGACAGTGTACAGCGGAAGGCAGATGGTAAGGCTGTGACAGCTTTAAAAATGTGGGTCAGTCTTCTATAGGGCCTGGAAGTAACACATTTAGTAAATTGCTTTAAGAGTTGGATGTGTTTGTAAAGACCCAGAAAAGAAACAGCTGCTAATACTTAATGGAAACACCTTGTACGGGATCACCTTATAGATTCTGGGGATGTAAGGTTATTTTTCTGTTCTTATTTTGTTTTTCTTATGAATACGCTGAATTGAATCAATATGAAAAGGAGACCTGAAAGATTTCTCAGACTCAAACATTTTCTATCTTATCAGATGCCAGCAGCAATCTACTAAAGCTCATTCAACACAGACTAGAACCTTACATTAAAAGAGAATTCGCAAATATACAAGTTGGATTTAGCAAAGGCAAGGGAGCTAGAGACATTAATGCAGATGCATGCTGGGTAATTAAAAAGCCAAGAAGGATGCCAACGTTGGCGCCACTGACTTCAGCAAAGCCTTAGCCTGTGTTGACCATGTGAATATGTGGAATGTTCTTTAGGTAAAGGGTGTACCTGAACATCTTATTGTTATTATAAAGAATAGCTATAATGATTAAGAAGCCACCATTATGTCATGAAATTAAATCACAGACCTATTCAAAATCAGCAAAGTTTTTAGATGGCTGCATACTCTCGCCATACTCATTCAACCTGTATGCAAGCTATCTAATAATCTAAGAAGGGCTGGATGGAGATGACAGAGGTTTCAAGATGTGTGGGAGAAACATCAACAATATTCGACAATTCAACGGCATGTGTGAGTGTGGCAGGAATCCAGTAGGATGAGGGGAGAGATGGACGGTTTTATCAGGGGAAGCTGGCTCTGGTCAGGCACCTTAGGACTGGCATCCTGTTTCCCCGCCCTGTCGCTATTACATTCCCTCCATCCTCTATGCTCCCTGGTTGTTCAGAGAGGCTCCCTGAGAATGTAAATCTACTCGCCACTAAAATTCTAAGATGGTATTTACCCATGCTACCTCCCAAACTTCCTGAAGAAGCCTCGGTGAAATGCGTAGAAGGCTGGACAAAGTACAGAATTACAGATGATTTACTGATGTAATGATTAATGTGACAAATTATTACATTGTTTGAAGATATTATTATTAAGAAATTATTGATGAATTAATGGATTGCATTGAGAATATGCACAAGATGTATCTGTACAGGTTCCAGGGAGGTTAAATGTCCTAATATACCTATTGTCATATTTTAAAGATGAGTGGATATGTTTTTTTTTTTTAGCATATAGTCCTTATTGAAGTTTTCACATAGAAACTTTGAGGTGTTGTAAAGAGGGGGGAGCCGGTGACAACCAATTCGTCAAAATGGCTTTTTTCACGGCAAGAATGCATAAATGTTCCCAGCATGAGAGATATTTGGTAGTTGACATTTGCGGGGGCCAAGGAATGTGAAATAGGCACAAGGCAGGTTCTCGGTATCTGTGGGTACCTGAATGGGTAGTCATGTAGGCGATTGCTTGCTCCCAGAACCGTTGTATGAGGGGACATAGCCAGAGCAGATGTTCCAGATCCGGGGATTGGGCATGGCATTTAGGACAGGAGGTCAGCCAACCGGGAGGTGTGGACTTATATTTCAAGTTGAAGGCATAGTATGCTCGGTGTATGATTTTAAACTGGAGCTCTCTCCATGTTTCACTAATGATAGCTGTACGCACAAAAACCATGCGGAAAGTAACATGCTATCTGCCTCCTCCGACGGTATCTGGAGACATTTTGCCCATTTGACAACATGTGTGTAGTAGGTAGCAGGAGAGTTTGTGCATAAGGAGGAGCGGATGGTGTGAACAATAGCGCATAAGGGCATTTTCACCGTTGGCGAAGACGTCAAAGTCTGGAGGGGGCAGGGAGAGGGCAACGACCAAGGCAGCGGGAGATTTTTGGTAATATAATGGTGGATTTGCGCATTATGAAAAAAGTGATTGCAGGGAATTTGGTGTGTAGTCCGTAGTTCCTCAAAGGGTTTACAGAGACCCCTGGAATTCAGTAAGACCCCAATCTTACTAATGCCTCTGGTCCGCCATGTAGAGAAGACCTTTGATCCACTGCCCGGGGGGAATGCCAGGGAGTACGTAAGAGGCATCAATGGGGAAGGATATTTTTTTTTATCTTTATGTTAATCATGTAATACATTTTATGCAAAGCAAACCTTACTAAAAAAGTTATGACAACAGGAAAGACAACAAACTTCAAAGTTGCTGGTGAAGACATAGAAATGGTAGACAGTTTCTGCCTCTTTGGATAAATTGCTAACAACAAAGGATCAAGCAGGCAAGAAACATGACACACACAGGCCATTGGAAGAGCAAGGATATCACAACTGTCCAAGCTATGGTATTTTCTGATACTCTCTCTGGATGTGAAATCTGAGCAATAAAGCAGCAAGACAGAAAAGGTATTGATGCCTTGAACTTTGGTGTTGAGAACACCATGGACAGTAAGGGAACAAAAACAAATGAATCCTTGATCAAGTCAAGCCCAAACATTGACTATAAGCTTAGATGACTAGACTAAAGGTTGTCTTATTTTGGGCATATTAGGAGAAGAACGATTTGGAAAAGGCAATGATAATTGGAAAAGAAGAGTAAGGTGACTGGAGACAGACAACGAACAGATGAACATAATAAAAAACACAAAAAGATATTGCAGATAAGACAGTTTTTACAAAGAGTATCCTTTATTAATTTCAGTTTATTGACATCCCATAATTAATTTTTGTCATTAATTTTTGAAAAATGCTTTGTATGTGGTCCGTACAATTATGAGCCGTCAACGGTGAAAAGTGTCAGTGGCCGAAAATTGCTGCTTAAAAAGGTGTAGTTTAACTATACTGTGTGTCTACTACAATTACTACTACTACTACTACTACTACTCCACCACTACTAAAATAATAATAATACTAATAATAACAATACAGTTCTAAATACGTTTTGCATGTGGTGCATTTAGACTTTGTTTTTTACTGAAATTATTAGAATGCCATTTGCAAAATAAGTGATGAGTACCATTGTGTTTATAGACATATAGACATACGTACTGCATATGATTCTACCATTGTTTATATAGACACATATAATGCTACCATTGTTTATGTAGACATGTAGGATGCTACTGAGGTATCTAAGCCAAGAGCCCATTTCTGTCATCCGGCCTAGTTTTATTTCACTGGTCCCTGCTCCTAGCTACAACGATTATTAGTCAAACGGTGTAGCATGTATTTTATTTACAGCATCTTGCAGCATGCTTCTATACATATCAACCCATCTTTCACATTTGAATGTGTTAAAGAATATTTAAAATTTCAGAATATCACCTTTTTCTTGGCACAATAGTGTGAATTATGATAATGGAAGCCAGCCACATAATGATCTGAGGATTTGTAGCATGTTTAGAATGCAGGCATCAATTATAATCAGGTTTAGTATTCCACACAAAGAATTCTTGCATTAGACTGTAATGCCCAGCTTGCAAACATTCACTTGCTTTACATTTCAGAAGGGAATTTCAAGACAGACATTTACAACCACAGCTTTTGTTCAGCATTTCTCTGAATACAATGCAAAGTAGAAACTTATTTTAATTTATCCACTTTCACTGCTGAGTGTACACCAGGAAACCAAGCAAATAAAGAGGAGTGTTTCAGAAATAAATAATAAACTTGCAATTACAGAAATACACTCACTGTAGAATTCTGACCCCTTATAAAATGCTAGCTCCTTCATTCCGACCTTCTGTCTTCCCTACTTGATGGATCCTTGTCTGAATCAACTATTCAGGTCATGAATTTTGACTTTGCCTGTTGCATATTGTATTTTATTTATTTTTTAAGAAAACCTGTACGGAGGAAAATACAGTATGCCGGCTGACATTGCTGATCTTCTTGTGGACATGCTCGTTGTCTGGCTGTATCTGGTTTCATGGTTTACTGTCCCAAAAACAAGCATGCAGGTCAACACTGTCAGCCTTCATATTTATCTCATGTACAAACAAACTTTTTACTAATATTTGTGGGGAACTGGGACTGCTTGTTATCAGTCACAGAAGTACCTGAACATACTAAGGTGACCTCGTCCAATTAGATTTGAAAAAAAAATAAACAAAAAGGCCCCATTTCTCGACTAAAATCATGTTCATGTGAAAGGCCCGGTCCAGAGTCTTCAGTATGGTTCCGTTCAGTTCTTCTTCAACTGTGCCAACATATGGCTTTTGATGCTTTTTTTTGCAGCCCGAGCGCCCCAAATCCCAGGATGCTGTGAACTGCAGGTTTCAACACTTGTGTTGGGTACCCTTAGTGGCATTTTCTTTACACTGTGTTTTTGGATTATCTCTAATAATTTCACAATGTACAGCTGCAAGAACAACTGCAGCATATCATTCTTCTCCCAAAAAGGAATACAATAAGTAAAAATGAACACTTTTTATGTTCTTGATTTATTGCGTTG
Organism: Nanorana parkeri; assembly: GCF_000935625.1. Lineage (NCBI taxonomy): Eukaryota > Metazoa > Chordata > Amphibia > Anura > Dicroglossidae > Nanorana > Nanorana parkeri. Next base: position 28,812 of record NW_017307966.1, on the reverse strand, counting down.
CTTGTTAGGCTGAGGGCCCAATTATATACTATTGTTGGTAAACCTGTTCAAAAAAATTTTGCTAAGTACACTTATCTTCTTGGAAGGTTGTATTTCAACATTTGATATCTTTACACACTTATTGTATCACAATCATTACTATAATATTTTATATACAGATTTTTAGATGCTAGAAAGTACATTGGAGGCTCACAGAAAGTGGGCTGATTGATGCTGGGCTTCATTTGACCCAGAAAAGGAGCTAGCGGACCTTCTTCTGGAGTCAGTGTGGCAGGGAAGGTGAATACTGCAGTCAGAGTCATGTTTGTGTACAAGTATGGAGCTTTTTATATTTTATTGTTTTTGTGGAGTTTTACTTTAATTACTCAACACTCATTTGCTCTCTGCATCCCCCTCCCTCTTCCTGGCAAATATTAATTTTTCTAAAGCTATAAAAGTCACTCCCACTGATTTTTAGGTGAAGGATTATATCAATCCACCATAGAAGTTTAGCTACTTCTTATCTGTCCTTAAGCAAGCTAACTCAGAATTGTCAAGATTCATGATGTGTTGGACTTAAACTGACTCCCTGTAACAGAAACACATTTGAGCTGGGGATGGAGCTCAATTAGGATGAGTGATTTGTTTATCTTTCAACAATCAAGAGTTTTAAGAGAGAAATGCATATACTGTATATATTAAAAACAATAAATACATCCTTCAATTAAATAAAGTGGAGCTAAATACAAACCATATACTTTAAGGTACATGTAAGTATTACATAATCACATGACTGATGGATTTGTCAATTATGCCCACTCTGGTGTGTCCCCAATGAACACATGGACTGCGCTACATGAATTTAAATGGTCCATTATTTATCAATAGAAAAATTAACAGTTGCCAAATATAATAACCAAGATAACATACAAAAAAATAATCCGAATGACTGTTGGATCTGAGAAGGGGTCTTTGGGTGCACTTCAGCCAAAATAAGGCCTCCATTAAAAACATTCCCATGTCCCCCACCACCTTAAGAACAGTTGCTGCTTCCCAACTTCCCAAGCAGCCGAGCCTCTCGACAAATACCAACACCAATGGGGAAAGCACCATGCCAGCTGATGCCCCCCCCCCCTATTTTGTGTCCCGTGAACCTTT
>NW_017307966.1:24912-27646 GCF_000935625.1 Nanorana parkeri | reverse complement strand
CATTTTAAGGACCCCCCTGACCTGCCAAGCTGCCGTGACAAAAACAACTTTTCCATCGGCCATCAACTGTAAAAAAATAAGGAAGGGTGGGTGGGACAACCTGTTTCCCCCTCGACCTTCCAGAAATGAAGGTCTTTGATTCATGCATATTTGTCACATCAAAAATTGCAATTTTTGATATGATAAATATGCGTGAATAAAAAACGCTTTATTTTTAACACTATCCACTGGTGACATTTCTGATATACATTGTGAAGTGCTGCTCCATCCGCAGTCGCTTCAGCACCCATCTTTCAGCACAAGGGGCATTCATTAAGGAGTGTGGCAGTTATCTACAGTTATGTGTTTCCTAACACTTTGACCTCCAATCAGGTAAAATCTATTAATTCTCCTTCTTCTCCAGGGACTAGTCCTATCCCCAGTTATGCAGCCTCTCCACTCATTATCTCTGGGTCTGTCTTTTTATTGGAAGTAAGTTAGCAACATTTTCATTTCATTGGAAAAAAAACCTGTTTTTAAACTATTTTATGTGCACTAAGAAACAGATCGCAATGGTCTCTGGCTACCACATGAATTTAGTGTAGTTTAGGTCATAAAGACTGCAGAGAATCTATTGACAGACTATGTGGTAGACTTGCAGTGAAAAAAAAATGATCAGGAAAGCATAACCTATACATATGAAGGGGACAACAGTGTTAAAGAAACCAGTCATGTTTGGGCTTATGTAGGAATTTTATTATGCAAGTAATATAATTTTGCAGACTTGCTTATCAGGGTGTAAAAGATCACATTCCCAATACTCCAGCAGACAATAGGCAAGTGCTGTTTTGGAGTTTCAGACAAGGGAGTTGGTACACAATGTTGCACAAGACTAAAGCTGGCCATACACCTTAAGCTGGCCATACACCTTACAATTATCTGCAGATTTTCTGTGGTCAGATGGAAAAGGTGGAACAGATTCCTCCATCTACACTTAACTATGTGGATGGAGTAATCTCCACCTAGGCCAGGCTTCCGTAATCTTGCTGATTGCTGACTTCCTCAGAGTCTTACAGAGGAAGTGAAAGTGTCTCTTAGAGGCCTATTTATAGAGTAGATCGAGTACCACAATCTTCTCTCCGCTGTACACTGCAATGTTGCTCTCCACTTAACCCCTTCGTGACTGACGACGTACAGTGTACGTCGCCAGCATCGGGGCTGTTTAAACAGACTCCCGGCGACTTTTGCCGCCGGGACTCTGTTTAAACTTGTAGAGCCGACTGTCGGCTTTACAACAGAAGCGATCCTGGCGACTTACCTGTCGCCAGATCGCTTCTGCGTCCCGAAGAAGGGCCCCCCCCCCCGCCGGACACCCCCGCCGTGCTTCCCGGGCTCCGTTGCCCCTCCTACGGGCCCGGGACCGGCGATCTTTGTGTCCGCGGGGAGCTGGGGAGGAGGTCGACGAACTTCCGTTCATCGATCCCCTCCCCGTTCTATGGGACCGGGAGCGATGCAGATTGCATCACTTCCGGTCCCTGGGCTGTCAGTTCTGGGCTCCTGCAGCCCAGCTATAAGCTATTGAAGTGCGATCTGCACTTCAATAGCTTATTTCTAGTGTAAAGGTGACACTGAGGGTCTTTTGGACCCCCAGCATCACCTTAAAGAGGACCTGTCACCACCATCTGCTATTACATGGGGGGGCTTGCAAGCCCCCCCATGTGATAGCAGTCAAAGTAAAGTAAAAAAAAAAAAAAAAACAGTTTTTAAAATTAAAATGAAATAAAATAAATCTAATAATAATAAAAAAAAATTTTAAAAGTACCCCGCCCCCGCGAGCACGCGCGTCGCCACGTAAACACGCGTCGGGTGCGCCTACGCATGAAAACGACGAACGCGCTACACATGTTGGGTATCGCCGCGCACGCCGGAGTGAGAGCAATAATTCTAGGGCCAGTATTTTGGGGTATCTCTAAATTGATGACCTGTGGGGGCTTTTAAAGTGTCTTTTATTGACTTTTTGGGGTACTGCAGTTTTTCGCCGTTTCACGGTCGCACGCAATCTGTAAACTGGGCATGTTGGGTATCGTTTTACTCGTTGTAACCTCATCTTTTATATTTCATTAAAAAATGGGTAATTTGTTGTGTTTTGGGGCATTTAATTAAATTTGTCACTAAATTTTGGGGTTTAATAAGGAGTTGCGCTAATATTGCGCAACATAAAAATTTTCAACTACCACCATTTTATTCTATAGGGTCTTGGCATTCAGAAAATATATAATGTTGGGGGGTTTTACGTCATTTTCAGGCCTAAAATGTGGAATATAACATGGGTGCAAAAAATGAAAAAAAGGGCCTCAGTCATGAAGGGGTTAAGCTTTCATTTTCCATTCAAAAAATGCAGACTCGGGTATGGACCCTGCAAGTACAGTGGAGTTCTCTCTGCTTAAAGATCTTGGACGAGAGCCATCACATAATTTTGACAAGTCACATGACCTGCATCCATTTTAAAAGTGTGTTGCTTGTTTAAGAGGTGATAAAAGCCCCAGAAGACCCTGTTACCATCACCATGTTGGACATAGGAGGACACCATTCACTCTTCTCTCCCAGCCAGTGCAGGACTAGTAAGGGTTGTAACTGGCTGCTGCCAGTAGTGCAGTAAGAATTATCTATGCCCATAGAATCAGGGGTTTGTAAAGAAGCACTCCAGGCATATTACACATTAATCCTTGCAGTGGGTCCCCCCTCCCCCCCCCCC
>NW_017307966.1:4240-23847 GCF_000935625.1 Nanorana parkeri | reverse complement strand
CCCCCCCCCCCCTTTGCAAGGGTTATGTGCTTGTTTTGATCTAGAATAAAAAAATATATCCCCACGCAATCCTCGATTCCCTCTGGTTTCTAGACTGCTCCCTGCAGCCTCTTCGTTCCTGGGTTGCTGAAGGATATGCGTCTTAAGCGCTGTGCAGGAATTTTGGTCCACTCATCTTTGCAGAATTGTTGTAATTCAGCCACATTGGAAGGTTTTCGAGCATGAACCACCTTTTTAAGGTCATGCCACAGCATCTCAATAGGATTCAGGTCAGGACTTTGACTAGGCCACTGCAAAGTCTTCATTTTGTTTTTCTTCAGCCATTCAGAGGTGGACTTGCTGGTGTGTTGGATCATTGTCCTGCTGCAGAACCCAAGTTCGCATCAGCTTGAGGTCACGAACAGATGGCCACACATTTTGGTAGACAGCAGAATTCATGGTTCCATTTATCACAGCAAGTCTTCCAGGTCCTGAAGCAGCAAAACAGCCCCAGACCATCACACTACCACCACCATATTTTACTGTTGGCATGATGTTCTTTTTCTGAAATGCGGTGTTACTCTTACACCAGATTTAATGGGACACACACCTTCCAAAAAGTTCAACTTCTGTCTCGTCAGTCTACAGAGTATTTTTCCAAAAGTCTTAGGGATCATCAAATATGTTTTCTGGCATAACGGAGACGAGCTTTTATGTTTTTTTTGCTCAGCAGCGGAACTGCCATGCAGGTCATTTTTGCCCAGTCTCTTTCTTATGGTGGAGTCATGAGCACTGGCCTGAACTGAGGCAAGTGAGGCCTGCAGTTCTTTGGATGTTGTTGTGGAGTCTTTTGTGACCTCTTGGATGAGTCGTTGCTGCACTCTTGGGGTAATTTTGGTTGGCCGCCCACTCCTGGGAAGGTTCACCACTGTTCCATGTTTTCGCCATTTGTGGATAATGGATCTCACTGTGGTTCACTAGAGTCCCAAAGCTTTAGAAATGGCTTTATAACCTTTTCCAGACTGATAGATCTCAATTACTTTCTTTCTCATTTGTTCCTGGATTTCTTTGGATCTCAGCATGATGTGTAGCTTTTGAGAATATTTTGGTCTACTTCACTTTGTCAGTCAAGTCTTAAATTATTTCTTGATTGCGAACAGGTGTGGCTAGATAAATTGAACTCAGGTGTGATAAACCAGAGTTAAGTTATGTTTTAACAGAGGGGCAAACACTTTTTCACACAGGGCCATGTGGGTTTGGATTTTGTTTTCCCTTAACTACTTGCTGTCCAGGCCATTTTTCAGTGTTCAGTGCTGTGGTACTTTGACTGACATTTATTCCGTCATGCAACGCTGTACTGAAATTAATTTTATACAATTTTTTTGGGACAGATGGAGCTTTCTTTTAGTGGTATTTAATCACCACTGGGGGTTTTATTTTTTACTATATAATGAAAAAAGTACCAAAAATTTTGAGGAAAAAAAACAGTTTTCCCTACGTTACCTTATAAAACAATTATTATTACCAAAATGTTTGGCAAAATATAAAAGAAGGGGTCACGTCGGGTAAATAGACACCAAACATGTCAAGCTTTAAATTTGAGTGCGCCCGCGAACTCACAAAAACTACCATACCCAAAATTTGCCATAGGCGATGCTTTAAAAGCTTTAACCGCTCATCAGTTTAGTGTTATCAGTGATTGATGGCCCTAAAATTATTGCTCTCACTGCGACGTTCGTGGCGATATGTAACATGTGCGGCGTAATGGATGCAATCGTCGTTTCCGCACGTATCTCCACTCGATGCATGTTTGCATGTGTATGTGGGGGGCGGGGGACTTAAAAAAACATTTTTTATTACCTTTATATGTGACTTAGTTTTTTTATATATTTTTTTTTAACTAATTCTTTTAAACCTTTTTTTTTTCACTTAGCTTTATTGCTATCACATAGGGGACTAACAAGCCCCCTTTGTGATAGCCAATTTCCAGTGTCAAGTCCTCTTTATGGAGACATCAGGGGTCTTTAAGACCCCTAATGTCACCTAAGGAACCCAGAGAAGCTGATGAAGCAAACACCTGCTTCACCAGCTTCTCTCCGGTTTCTGTACCTGAGAGTGACAGAGGAATGCGGAAGTGATGTAATACACATCACTTCCTGCATTCTGAAGAGGAGGAGGAGGAGATCAAAGGGAGCTCGTGTACTGAGCTCTGTTTGATCTCCAGCCGCAGAGCTGCTGTGCTGGTCCCAGGCTCGCACCGGGCACAGCGGAGCTTGGGATCGCCAGCAGCGGCTGCAATGGAGGGCGTCCCTACAGACGCCCGAACGCTTGTATGTGAACAGCCATCGCTGGCTGTTTACATAACACGCTGATTTCCCGCTCTTGCGCGCCGCCTCGCGGTGGGCACGAGCGGGGCGGGATGGGACTGGGAACGCCCAGCCGCATTCAAGAAGCCGATGTCCGGCCGTTTAATTACAACAGCTGGACAGCAGGTGGTTAATAATACAAAACCTTCCTTTAAAAACTGCATGTTGTGTTTAATTGTCTTATCGTTGACTAATATTTACATTTGTTTGATGATCTGAAACTTGATCTGAAAGTGTGACAACCGTGCAAAACAATGAAAAATCAAGAAGGGGGCCAATACTTTTTCAAACAACTGTATATCTTTTTTATTTTAGACCCTAGACCAAAACAAGCACTTAACCCTTTGCAGTGCAGGGGTAGCAAAGAGACTCCATCAATTTGCATACTAAGCAGAGGTTCTTTAAGAAAAAACCCCACTCACTAATACCCCCTTTATTCCCGTTCCCCTTCTGCTGTTTTCATCCATGGGAGCCAGATGGCCTAACTATGTGCAAGCTCCAGGTTGGATGGTGTCAGACCTTACACAGTGTTACCTTTGCCAGATGACAGTATTCAGGGCTTGTGATTGTATCCTGGGACTAGGTCACATGCTTCCCCCCTACCTGAAGGAGGAAGGTATGTAAAGTGTTAAAAAAAGGAAAAGATTAAGGCCAGGTTTACATTGCTGTGTTACCATAACACACATTCTGAATGGCACCCGAAACACATATTCCCAATGGATGTGCATTGTAGGGCAGCACATTCACATTTCTTGTGCATTTTGGTGTGTTAGCACATTGAAATAAATGGGCTGCTGTTAACATGTTGTTAATACAGACATACAGATCTATTCACTAAAGGGTGAAGAGTTTGGAGAAAGCAGGAAAAGTTAACAATCTAGGACATAATAGCTGAACTGGAAAGTGAGCTGAATTGGAGAATTTTTCCAAATCGGCTATGTTGTCCTAGATTGTTCCCTTCTCCTGCCTTCTCCAAACTCTTCACCCTTTTGTGAAAAGACCCCTATATAGTTGCAAAAACCATTCTCATGTATTATATTGTGTTTTTTAGTTCTGTCACTAGGTGTTGGCGTGCTTGTATAATGTAGTGTTCTCTCTTGTAGAATACATAGCTATGATGTAATTTCATATCTCTATGTGTGTCTGTTGTTTCTAGTAAATCAAGAAGGGTTCAGCCGTGTGTCCAGTAAGATCAAGAATGGCAAAAGACATATCTGCAGCAGCTTTCCAACAGCTGCCTTAAGGTAATGCATGTTAAACCTCATCATAACGTGCTTTAATACATATGGTATAAATGCAATACAAAGATGTAAATGAGCCCTCAGCTTGCAATGACCAGATTGCTGTACTCTAAAGAGCAGAGAGGTTCCCTTTAACATAAATGTAGCATCTCTTCCTATCAATAAATGTTCCATGCTGTGTTTTTATGGAAATGCTTTGCTGGACATTGTGGAAATGCTCAGATTAGAGAAGAAAAACATAACTGTGCCAAGATACGTTTTATAAACTGGCTGCCATGTAATCAGATTAGTCAGATTTTCAGGGAAACATTGAGATCATTTTGTACAGAGAACACAAATCCCTCCGGTATTTATCCAACGGGCAATTCGCTCTCCGTACTTAAGAGATGCAGCAGATTCGGGAAACGTGAAGAATAACTCAGAGATATAACTGGAATGGGGCTAAGGAGTCTCTGAATGACTAGCTTCATTATTCTCCTGTCAGCCAACGAAACGGTGCTGTTTTTATCTGGCCAGAAAAGAAATTTCATTGGGCAAAAGATAATGAGCTGAGTATTTCAACATGAATTGCAATGCATACAGCTGCTCTATGATGTGCTTCATCCGCCTTGGAGAAGATGAACTTTAAAGGGAACTGCCTTTAAGAACAGACAGGCCTGCTTAGATAGTTTGACTCCAATATAGCGATGTCTATAACATATAAGCAATTTATGAAATGCAGCTGACATCCCCATATACATAGAGCAAATAATTAACAGAGAAACTGGCATAACTTGCTGATTGTCCTATCCTCCTTAATCGTACAGCAACATACCAGAAGCCCAAATTTGCTCAAGGCAGCTGAAGACTCCCAGTGTGTGTCTGCCACACATCCATCAAATCAAAAATGGCAGAGACTCAATTTATAACTAGGAAAAGGAAAGGTGTGCATACTAAGTAAACCATTTCAACATTTTAGGTTTTTTTATATACATTTGCATAGGTGTGAATTGGCCCTAAAGACCCAAACAAAACACTTGCAGATGCTGATTAACATCTATACTTATTCAGATACATATGTAGAGCCAAAAGAAATCTCACCACTCCAATTCCTAAGCCGCCATCAGGACTCCCCAGGTGCTGATCTAATAGGAGCGTCTCTACTTTGGAATGTAGTAGTATACGAACAGACCGCACTATCCAGAGAATTCCAATACTTCAGACTTTATTGAAATTCACAGCAAATCCAGTATAACGATGTATGTAACAGCAAATACCAGCACCGCGAGCCCCCAACCAGCTAAAACCTCTCACATGTTTCACCCGTAGGCTTATTCATAGAGTTAACAAATGCAGACCAATATCCCACTTAAATGTGTTCAACAACTCCACTTTACACAGATGCAGGAAGCAATTGTCATTGATGGATTGGTTAAATGAGCATTGCTTCCTGCATCTGTGTAGGGTGGAGTTGTTGAACACATTTAAGTGGGATATTGGTCTGTATTTGTTACCTCTATAAGCCTACGGGTGAAACATGTGAGAGGTTTTAGCTGGTTGGGGGCTTGCGGTGCTGGTATTTGCTGTTACATACACCGTTATACTGGATTTGCTGTGAATTTCAATAAAGTCTGAAGTATTGGAATGCTCTGGATAGTGCGGTCTGTTCGTATACTACTATATTCAGATACATAGTTTGACAAACATGAAGATGACAAAGTTCAAATCTCCCAAGAAGCGATGCACAAATGTGCCTTGGTTCAGTTTGTGGGTCTTCCTTCAAACCCATTACAGTTATTAGGGTGGTGGATTTTGAAATTCAATTCTGGCTATTTTCAAGGCTAATAGGTAAGGGATTCTTAAACAAAGAGCATGAGGACCTCGCCACTTCCCCAGGGGACATATACCACTGCAAAAAACAAAATATGTAAAAAAAAAATGGAAAATGTCCTCTTTTTTATGAAGGGCAATGTTGGAAAAACACTAATTTGTTTAGTGACAGGTTTTGGAGATGCAGTGTATCTGCTTGAATGCAGTGTTACGGAACCGTACTATTCTCACAGACAGTGTCAGCCGTACTACATGCTGCATCACATTATTTCTTTATGTAATACATTTTTTGTAAACTTTTATATAATTGCTTGGCTTTCATATAGCATCAGCAGCACATTAATCTGATTCAATATTATAACTAGGGAAAAAATTGCTTTTTTAGGTAGTTAAAAAACAAAGTTAAAAATAAATAAAAGAATAAATAAATAAAACGTATGCCCTCTATTTTATACAAATTGGCCAGTGGCACAGTTTGATAGTATATTTATATGCTTCTTTTTTATCCCATAACTGCACTACATTTGCTTAAAAACATAATAAAGTGTTACAGGGTGAACCAAACACTTCAAAACCACAATCACACATTCTCTAATCCCCCTACAAGTCCTGTATGCCCAAATAGTCCCACAATATTCAAAATTAACATATATACTTCAGGTGTGTGTTTGGTAGAAATTGTCAAGCATCGGTGCAGTACTTGAATAGCACTTGAATAAGCAGCACATTGAAAGAGCTCTGCACTGTGGGTCTTTTTTATTGTATTTGCTGCCAATAGCACCATTGTGTTCTGTAGCCTCTGTGTGCCGCATATCAGTCATGTTAATAAAACAAAACAAAAACATTTGGGTACATGCATGAGAAAACGCATGACTATGTAGCAAGAAACTGGGTGAGAGCAGCACCTAAAGAGAAAAGTGCCAGGCAGAGGTGACTGTGCTGTCACCATTACCAAAGTGCAGGACATAGGATGAGACCAACAGCTCTAGCATTGTACCCCATCCCGCATCCTTCCCAGCCCAATTTTCCAGGCTTTCATTAAGGTGATATGCTGTTCCTGCCCATGCTTGCTAGACCAAGCAAGCTTGAGAGCATGGTACACGGAAACGGAGACATCACAAACAGAGGTTGACTCCAATGTACCACCTATTTGGACCCACCTTTGCCATAACTGCCACATTTTCTTAATTTGATGGCTTTTCTCTGGAGGCATAGCTGCAGGGGTAAAAACAAAGAGAACAGTCTGGCCACCCTTACACATGTTGGTTTTCATTATGCCCCTTGCTTCAGACACCGGTAAAGCTTCCCTTTGTGCACTGCCCCTTTTTTAATGTTCATATTTATTTTTTAACTTTTTTAAAACAAGGAATAAGAGGTCTATGATCTCCAAAATAGAAAGTGCAGAAGCATTACCTGAGTACTGAGAGCCAAAAACTGGTCTAGACTCACCCATTTTACCTCTGGCCAACAATATTTTTAAGTTACATTATTTATTTAGAACAATATTTTAAGTTTAGCCTTTTTATTGTTATTATGAAAAATTTAGTGGGTTGCTTTTTTCTTCATTAGTCTGGACCTGCCCAAGTAGAGCAAAGAAGGCAGACAGGAACAGCAAAGCTGTAAATAAAATGCTATCAAGCAATAAAGTTCAGTTACTTTTGGGTGTTCAGGCTGGACCATTGGTGGGAGGTTGCCCTACATGCACTTCAGGTACTAGCCTGCCCTGCTGCTGCCATGTCTAAGAGGGCTTTCACTGCAGTGAAGGAAATTTGTGAATGAGAAGCTGCATTTTAATTACCTGGGGTGAAGGTGTGTCTAGTGTGGAAGATGTGAAGGTGCTGTCTTTTTACAGTTTTTTAGAAGGGTGGTTTTCAAAGGCCACAGTGAGGTGATGGGACAATAAAGCCAGCTCTGGAACAGATTGTTAGCAACAATTGACTGGTTCAGTCTAATTAACACAAAGCTAAAAGTTATATTTGAAAAAAATGCATAACTAAATTACAAACTTTAAATATAAAATAAGAGTGTATTATTTTAGAGACAACAGCCAGAAATATTGCACAGACTTGCTCCACAGTATTTAGGCAATTTTACAAGGGCCTCTTCCCCACAACCCTGACCCGATGGTTGTGGGGGTCTACGGGCAGGGGGGCTTATGTGCATCGGGGTACCCCTTTAATTAAGGGGGCACCCAGATGCCGCCCCTTTGTGAATAAGTTAGGGGTACTTTTGAGGGAACCCCACACCCTTTTTTTTGTTTTAACTTGGGGGGGTTCCTCCTAACATTCCTACCAGACCTAAAGGGTCTGATAACAATTGGGGGGAACCTTACGCTATTTTTTTTCTCTTCGTCAGACTGTAAAAATATATTTATTTTTTTCCCTCTATAATGTCACTTTTACTGCAACAAAATTTCAGCCACAAACAAAATTTCGTACAGACTACCGTTAGCGAATGTCGTCCGAATCCCGAAACACATTGACATTCAGACTTAACATTAGACATTCAGACTGAAATAACGCGAAATCAGAATAAAAACAAAACGAAAACGAATGCTTTGCATTGCACATGTCTACACAAAATACCTCAGAGATAAACAGAATACTGCACAAAGCAAAACATATGTGTAGGAAGCCTCACAAGGAAGTTGCCATTCTTATACTTCTTGGTGTCAGACGTACCAGGGAGCTAGTAGCGAGGTAAGGAACCCACTGGCAGTAAGCAGCTGTAACGAAGTACAAGTTTAGGGATAATTCAAGAGGGTAGTCGAAGTCCAGTCCGGGTCGAGGCAGGCAGTGAAGTTTCAAAGGCGAAAGACAGTCCAAGGTTCAGCAATCGGGAAGTACAGCGAAGGGGCAACAGGCAACAAGAGGATCAACAGGGAGGCTAGGTGTTCACACCATAAGGTGGAATAACTCAGCAACAAGCCAGAGCTCAGGACAGGTTTTTATAGCCAGGGGAGGTAAGACCACCCCCCGGTCACCGAGGCCTTCCTCCCAGGGAACCAATGGCAGGCGAGAGAGAAGGAAGGTGTGCACTGGGAAACTCCCCCAGCAAGGCTCACACCTGATAGCGCAGGAGCGCTACGCGCGCTTCCGGGGATGCGCGCGCAGCCTGCGTACTGCTTCTGCGCAACCGCAACCCAGGCACCAGGAGTTCTACCAAGCTGAAGGGGAACCCGTCCCCTGCGCCGTGCCCGTGGTCCCCGAGCAGAGGTAACACCCCCTGCTTCCTGACACTTGGCTCCATACTTGTTCTTGTAGTGAAGCTGTTTTTACTAAAAAAGGTTTACTGAATTAGCCTCGATTTCATAGTAATGCTACATAATTGTATGTAGATTTATTTAAATACCCTTTGTTTGTAAAATCCATAACCACTGTACAGTGGTAATGGGTTTTTAGCATTAATTACAGAATAATAATAATAATAATTAAGAAAAATAATAATTTACCAAAGCAACACACCCATACTTATGGGGTAGATAAAAGTTTTGAATGGAATGGGTTTGGCTCTAGCACTATAATAACTTTTAATGAGTGCATTGCAGTACACAGTATATCACTGTCTCTAGAAGTAGTTGGTTTAAACCATAATCTGAAGCACTCCATCATGTTGCTGAGGTGCATGTTGTTCAACACAATATATGTTTTACCACCCAACAAATAAAGATCACCTTCTTAACTGAATAGAAAAAAAACATTTTGATGAGCTATTGATTTTCATCTTCAAATGGCTTTATTTTCTCCTCATATATATTTCTGGGACTTTCTTATTGACCTGAGAGATACAGTAGATAGCTCGGTGAAAATGTACTGTGTTTTGAAGGCTTAAGTTAGAGAATATATTAAGAACTGGAACAGATTGCAGAGATTTAGGGTGTCATCATGTTTGGGAATATCAGCAGGCGGTGTGAAGATTGATTGAAAGAATGAGAATGTAGACGCAATGAATGTGCTATGTAAGCCAGCAGAGGGTCATTCATTTGGAGTGTGCGCGCTTGTGTGTGTAATGTTAAAACTGATTGTACAATGATCACATACACGCACAGTTAAATATATTCATTGCTCCACCATATTTCTACTCCCAGACACATTAAGCAGGCTCACAAATTTGACAGATTAGATTTGAAATAATAATATATGACAGATAAGTGCGCCACTCCTGCTTTCAGCCGTTTCCCCCCCCCAAAAAAAATTTGAAAAATTAAAGTGAAATATTTTGTTTCATTAAAGTGAAATTGAAGTCAAAAGGTTTTTAAGCTATCTCAAATTCTGATTAAATCACTTACAATGGATGCTGCTCTTTGATGTTTAGGCCTCATTCACACGAGAAAAGGCCGGCGCTTACAGCTCCGTGCTGTGTGCACGACCGTATCGGGCAGCTCCCGGGAAGGGTAGGTGCTGCGTGTGATTAATACGCAGCCTCTGTCCTTCTCTATGGGAGTACATGGCCGTACACCGCCCAAGCTCACCCGCCCTGCACGTCCGTGCGGGTGTCCACACTCATACGCTGACAGGATGGATCCTGTTTGCGTCCGAGCTGGGACACCCGCACCCGTACAGACCTGCACTTGGGGTGAGCATAGGGTGGTGTATGGCTGTGTACTCCCATAGAGAAGAACAGGGGCTGCATAATAATTACACGCAGCACCTGTTCTTCCCGGGAGCTGCCCGATATGCCTGTGCACGCAGCACTGAGCTGTACGTGCCGGCCTTTTCTCGTATGAATGAGGCCTTAAAAGTTTTAGTTTCCTGCAGAATTATCTGGTCACCTGAGCACTGGCCCTGATTTCCTGTTTTAGGGTGACTCATTTCCCTTGCAGGGTCCTATGAAGATACCCTTGTTTGTAATAGTAAGCTGTGTGTGTCTCCACAAACACATAGAACAGTAGAAAGGCATCATGGCACACTCACAAACCAGCATGTAAAACAACTTGTCTCACCACTAAGGACAATGACAGAGGTTTGGATACACGTCTTCTGCAAAGGATGTGTAAGCCGCACTGCCGCGCCAAGGCACCTCTTATAGTGCGGTCCTAACTCTAAACTATGAGAAACTTGTAGACTCTCATAGTTTAGAGTTAGGACCGCACTATATGAGGTGCCTTGGCGCGGCAGTGCGGCTTACACATCCTTTGCAGAAGACGTGTATCCAAACCTCTGTCATTGTCCTTAGTGGTGAGACAAGTTGTTTTACATGCTGGTTTGTGAGACTGCCATGATGCCTTTCTACTGTTCTACTGTTCAAAGCCCATTTCGTGTGCACCTTACTGTATAACTGGTAACAAATTGTTGAGTGCGTTTGTCGTTTGTTTTGCTCCACAAACACATAGACACATTAAGACAAGCCACCCCCTCTTTCCTGCTCATTGCTCTATCCTCCAAGCTAGTAGATGGACCGCTGCTGGAGACTGTGCTCGCCCTTGTTATCTTGTACAAGGCAGTTCAAGGAAGCAGAGGTGAGATAGAAGTTTGGGATTATGATAACTGTAAGTGTTAGGGCTAAACTGTAAATTAATTATTCACTGAGCAATGTATATTTGTTTGATCTGAAATCATTATTGAAAAACGTGTGAGAGCTTAATACTACTTTAAGGCAGTTTTGACAAGTGCAGAAAAAATCTATTGCTGTCCTGTGTACTGTGTAGCCATATCTCAAGCCATGCCATCAGCCCTGCCCAGTTCACCTCTGTGAACAACACATTATCTCCTCCTGTGGTATAGAGTTAAAGAGAGGGGAGGTGTTTTTTTAGTCTAAATCAGAAGAGAAGCCTAGAGTGACAACACTGCTCCTCCATAGAAAAATTAGAATGAGTGAGTACTGTCACCCTAGGATGGGAAGTGTGGTACTGGTATAGGGGCACCAAGTGAAAATAAAGGGAAAAAAGCCTGAAAAAAAAACAAATGCAGCAACTACATCTAAGGAGCGGTAAGCTGTAATATTTGGTTTTAGATATTTGTCTGTTTATATTGTCCAGAATTCTGTCCTTTTAATCTGCTGATAGCTGATGCGAGTAGCCAATCACTTCCCATTCCTGAACTCTATGTACAATGCACCTAAACTGCCAGTTAGATAAAAGAAGCTTAAAAGAGAAGTAAAGCCAAACCATTTTTTGGCTTTACTTCTCTTTTGGAACAAATTAGTATATTTACTAATGTAGTCCTGTGACCCAAAGTCAGCATATAGCGGGCTTATGCCGTAGAGCTGCAGTACGGCCAGGAAAAATCCTGATAATATTGTTGGGATCCACCTGGCTGCTTGATTGACAGCTGGCTCTTCGTCTTTAGAGCCAGAGTTGCTTGTGCCCTCCCCTGTCTGTCCCTCCAATGAGCAGTGGAGGATCAGAGGGGAGGGGGGAATCCCTGTGGGGAGCGATGACTACTGTCTTCAGGGAAGAGAATGTGAGCTGAGTGATCAGCGATTACATGACCACTCAGCTCTCAGCATAGAGACAAATATAAGCATCAGGAAGAGTATACTATATTTTACTCTCCCAATTCTTCTCCTTAAACAGATGGTTCTGACATTGTAACTACAAGGTGCCAGATTAGTGGGTGTTAAGGAATGTGAATTGTCGCACTTGACATCTTATTTGGCACATTGCATGCCAAATAAACTATTATGTCGTAGAGCATATAGTTTATTTGGCACATAGTAGAATGTGAAATTGTCTTGCACTACCCTCCTCTTGGGACACTTCTGCCCACCTCTGTTGAGCCGAAAACCAAGAAACACATTTTCTGTACTATTTATTTGGAGCATATTGTGGGAATTTTTGTGCAAAAAGTCACACTTGCGATTTTTTTTATTTAACTAGTGCAGTAGACACACTTTTTAAATCAGGGTTCCATGTGCTAAGTATTTCATACACTGACAATAGTTTATCTGGTTTGTAAATGAGCGCTAGGTATACTGTTCACTGTTTTCCAACATGCTACCACATTGTGATAAGGATATTGTCTAAAATTATATGTGACATACAGTACATTCATGTCATCCCTGTAATTTAAGTGTATATGCATGTGTGCGTATAGTGCTAACCCCTAGTGCATTGTAATTTGTTAGTAATTTTATTTGCCCTTCCTTCACACAGATGACTTTCAATGCTCAACCTTGCACAAAACATAATTATTTATTACCCATAAGCCTTTCTCTTCTAATTTGCATACATGAAACACTGGGTCCATTTATCCCAAATTGCAACATTACTTCTCTCTACCGCACCGAATCAAAAATACATTAATTAGCATAAGTGGCTGATACTCCCTAATTAAGACTCTAGCTATGTAAACAAGAAAATCTATTATTCATGAAATATTCATTCAACATCACACTCGCGTGTGTGAGCAAACACAAAACATACACAAAAACAATTCATTACTCAAAGCATTTTCACATCATTAAAAAACTATCTCCTGCTGTTATCTTTAACGCACAGTCTGGCTGAAGTAAAAATTAGATCGGCAATAATTGGGGAAGACCAACAGAAGCTTAGGGAAAAAATTAAACTTTTCTCTATTTAGAGGGGCCCAAAGTAGAGCCAGACAACCTCTGGATAATTATGATGTGTGCTGATGAAACAAGTCAATTTGAAGTGAACAGGTAGAGTTGTGTAACATGGAAAACAGCAATATACAAAATGTAGAATGGCATGGAGACCAAACACAACTCAATCAAAATTCACTGCTCAAGGTAAAGTAAAACTCAGCCCCCATTCCCATTTTTGCATATCTATTAAACATTGTCAGGCATTTTCAGGCTTGAGCATTGTTGCCTTTGCTAGTTACTAGGAGAAGGGAACTGCTGCTAGGTGCAAAATCGTACAACAAATGTGCACTATGCACATTTTTCAGTTGTTGAAGTCTATGGGACCAAAATAACCTAATTGTGCTTGAAAAGAAGCTTTTGTACTGTACTTTTTCAAGCTACTTTTTCTACAGGCAACACAACATTTAAGTGTGAACGTTGCCTTCACAAATAATGAGATTTTTCATGTTGTGCATTGTCACACTTCGGCGGAGACAAAGGTAAGTTTAAACCTGTTTTTAATTTTTTTTAATTTTTTTTGCATTTATCTACTGCTTGCTAGCAGTAGATAAATGCAAAAACATGCTGAGGGTTTAACCTCTTGCCGTCCGCCCGTTGTAAAAAAACGGACGGACGGCACTGCAGCATTGGCGGGTTGCCGTCTCCAGACGGCATTTTTTTCTGCTCGCGTGCGCCCCCTAGCGGGCACGCACGGGCAGAAAAGACCCGACCATTGCACACACCCGTTACCGGGTGTTTCACATATAGGCGATCAGCGGCTCCACAGCCCGCTGATTCCTTAATATAGTAAAAAAATAAAAACCCCAGTGGTGAATAAATACCACCAAAAGAAAGCTCTATCTGTCCCCAAAAAAGGGTATAAAATTCATTTCAGTACAGCGCTGCATGACGGAATAAATGTCAGTCAAAGTACCGCAGCGCTGAATACTGAAAAATGGCCTGGATGGGAAGGGGGTTTAACACCGCGGATGTCAACTGGTTAATAACCCTTTAATATCACCGATCACATGCAAGCAAAAACCCTGAATTCTTCTTTTTCTTGCATGATTGGGTATTTAAAGTGAACATGGCTTTACCTTTTTCATCACAGTGACACTAAACTCAGGAGTTAAATCTTAAAATTTACATTCAAGTACCTTAACTATTAACAAAAATGTATCTTATTTGTGTATCACTCGGCTGTAGATTTTCAAATCATTTCTGAGTTGGTGCTGACACTGTCCTTCCTTCTGGAGGGTGACTACTTTTGTTCCCCATGGTCCCTGTGTGTGTTGTAAAATAGCCACTGCTCCAAGCACACTCCTGTGATGGACTACAATTTCATGTTTAGTTTACTGATTGAGATTGTAGTCCATCACCGGAGTGAGCTTGGTGTAGTTAGCTGTACAACACACACACAGGGACCATGGGGAACAAAAGTAACCCCCCTCCAGAAGGAAGGACAGTGTCAGCACCAATTCAGAGATGATTTGAGGATCTACAGCTGAGTGATACACAAAAAAGCTACATTTTTGTTAATAGTTAAGGTACTTGTGTACTTGTGTATTTTTAAGGTTTAAGTCTTGAGTTTAGTGTCATTTTAAGGGCTAACTGACACCAGTGTGCAATGTTAAATTGTGGTAATGCATGCTTAGTACATTTATGCACTGCAGGGCCATTCACTGTGAATTGCACACTAATGCACCGTCTAGATCCACCTGCACTGCACTTCAACCTGCAGTAAGGCACTACTGTGCATTGTGATGTGCTGTACTGACCAGATATTGCTATTTGCCTAATTCTCAGTCTGCGGGGTTGTGTTGACAGCCTATTCACATGAATGGGCTACGTTAACGCAACACACTGCAACAGACCACCCTGGTGTGAATGGGCCCCAAGTGAACAGGAACTTTGGAACATGAACATTATCTACTGCTTTAGTAAATCAAGCCCAAAGACTTGAGTGAATTTTACAATTTGATGAACACATGGGTAACTGAGTCATAAAAGTTCACAGGAACTTACCAGAACTGTATTTAGAAATTATGGGGGTTATTCACTATTGAGCCAAAGGCTACAGCCATAGTTTTGGCTGATCCTTTGGCTCTCCTCAGCCGTCGGAGTCCTTCAATTCAGTTGAACCGAAGGGCTGCTGTATGGGCTATTCACTATAGCCCGTACAGCACCCGAAGGCGACCAAACGGCTCAGCCAAGCCGAAGCCCAGTAAAAGACAGCTGGGCGGAACCAGCCGTGATCTCACGGCTGGCTCCGTCCAGTTGTATTGATAGATAGATTGTAATCATAGATCAATGACCTGGGGACGCTGATCTGTCATTAAACAATACGAACTGGGCGGAGATAGACTGACGTCACGGCCAGCTCCGCCCAGTTGGTATTCATTGGCTGGGACCTGCCAGAAGAATCTAGCAGGTGCCGGCCAATAGGAAACAGTTGGGTGGAGCTAACTGGCACTGCTAGCGCCGCCCAATTGTTGTTTTTTTTTTCTTTTTTGCCCCGGGTACACCGGATTAACATTTTTTTATACAGGCTCCACCCTTTCTGCCATGCAGATACTCTAGTAACTAATGCTAAAGGTGGAATCTTGCTGTTTGCTTCATAATCACAAATTTCTTATTCAAGTGGAACTTTAAATATTGCTAACAGGTACAGTGTTACAGTAGCAGAGACTTTGCCTTTTCTGCCAAAAACCTCCTTTACCCGTCTGCTAGCAATTTTAAAAAAAATAGTACACGGAAGGTGGCACATGTACATTACCAGCATCTTTAAGTTGTTGGGAGTTTAACTGGCTGTTGGGATATACTGTATGCACAAGAGAAAGGAGAGACAGTTTGATATTTCTTGAGTTATAGTGTATAGAGTATTCCCACAATATAATTAATCTTTACTATAGTTTATTTGCTAAATTTAGCCAGCTCCAATGAGTAGGTAGCTGATTTAGGAAGGAGTAAAGTTAATCCCAGTTGGCCAAAATTTCAAATACTCAGGCAGGCGAAACAGCCCCCTAACAGTATATGTATTTCAGCTGCTTGTCGCGATTTACACATTAACCCACTGTATAAGGTATTGCAATTCTATGGCCTATCCTTGAAATAAAAGAACTGCTCAGCTATGACATGGTGGTGGAAATGTAGTCATACCCAGGACCCATATTCTTCAATAGTACTTTGATATGGGAAATCCATAAGAAGTATTTTTTTTTAGTTATATCATATGCTTTAGTAAAATTATATATTAACAGCAACAAAGTGTAATGATAGCAGTGTCATATATGTGGAAAAAGCCCCAACAACTCAACTGATATTCAATTGCCCTTTCAATGCACAATAACATTTGTACATCTCAGCCTGAAAGTCTATGGTTTTCCATTTAATGGCCATCAAATAACTGTAGATTTCATGAAGCCATGATTTAATATAAAATGCATTGTTGGTTTAATACCAAACAACAAAGAGTGGATTATATATGTGCAGAAATCACTGCAGGAACTGTACAAGAAAGGGGCGATAATTGATATGCATTCACTGTTGAGCCTCTCCGTTCTGCCGTCCAGAAGAACGAGGCAGAATGGATTAGCATGCCATAAATCAATAAGAGTTTCAATGATATCACAAATAGACAGACTGACGTGAGTAAGGTGTAATAACACCGATATGCGTTGACTAATTTATCAACCGTTAATCTTTTTGATGCCTGCAGTTATTCATCTCATAACAGAAACAATAAAAAAAATGGTTCTCATCGCTCTTCAGATGGAAAAACTTACCAATAATAGATCCTTCAAATACTCTTTGTTATATGAGTATGATATAATTTCATATTGTGATCATGTAGGAAGAGTACTGTTAATTGCGTATTACACACTGGCGGAACTACCAGGGTCGCAGCGGTCGCACGTGCGACCGGGACCAGGTGTTCCACCAGTTCGGGGGGGGGCCCAGAGAGAAGGGGAGGCCCGCCGCTCGCAGTGTTAGGGAAGGAGCGAAGTCCCCCTGTTTGCTGGGTTGGAACCCAATAGCAGGGAACAATCCCAGAAGGAGAGTCCAGGCTGAGGTACAAGAAAGGATAATCCAAAAAGCGTTGTCAGAGTACAGTCCGGGTCGATGCAGGCAGCGAGTATCATAAACGGTGAGGCAAGCCAGGGGTCGATAACCAGGAGATCCGAATAGCAGGGAAGGGAGGCAGGAAACAGGAAATGAGGCGTTGTAGCTGCTTAGGGAATGGCAGAATAACTCAGCAACAAGTTTTGGCTCTGGCTGGAATTTAAACCCAGCAGGGGCCAGCGACGCCTCCGTTGTCTGGGAAACAGGAAGCCACAGGTCCCTGCGAACCAATGGGACGGCTGGGAGAGAAGGAGTGCTTGCAAGGCCCTCCCCGGCAATGACCAGCACCCGAAGCAACTAAGAAGCCATGGCATTGCCACATGCGCACATCACGCATGCATGTCATGCATGCGCTCATGTGCACACACATGCAGCACGCCGCCGGGCACCAATTCACCCCAAGAAGGACCCTACGATCTCCGTCGCACCCGCCGGACCCCAGGTAAGAGGGCACCCCTGGTCCCACGACAGAGCCCCCCACCAAGGAGCGGCCTCTGGACGTGAACCTGGGAAGGCCTGTCAGGATGTCTCCGATGGAACGCACGTACTTTGGCAGCAGCGTGGAGATTACCGGCAGGCTCCCAGGAACGCTCCTCAGGACCGTATCCCTTCCAGTGGACGAGATATTCTAGGCCACCGTAACGTCTACGGGAATCCAGGATTTCTTGGACTTCATATTCTTCATCGTTATTCACCAGTACCGGAGGAGGAGGAATAGGTACCAGACCTGGAAAAGGGTTAGCACGATAGGTCTTCAACAGAGAGACGTGAAAGACAGGGTGTATCTTTAATGATGCAGGCAGCTCCAATCGGACTGCCACAGCATTGATGATCCTGCTGATAGAAAATGGACCAAGAAAACGAGGACCCAACTTCCTAGAAGGGCAGGATAACCGGAGATTCTGGGTAGAGAGCCACACCTTATCCCCTACTTGGTATACAGGAGAAGGCCTGCGTCGGCGATCCGCCTGAATCTTCTGTTGCTGTTGAGTGGAGGTGAGCTGCCGGGTAAGGGTGCGTAGTAGTACCCGTAGATCACGTAATCGCTGGGACACATCGGGCACTGGAATGACAGAAGGGAGGTCGGGAAAGGCGGGTGGGTGAAACCCATAGTTGGCATAGAAAGGAGAAAATCCAGTGGAAGTATGCTTTTGATTATTATAGGCATACTCCGCCAGGGGTAGGTGTTCCACCCAGTCCTCCTGCAGGTGGGAGGAATAACAGCGTAGGTACTGTTCAAGGGTTTGGTTAGTCCTCTCGGTCTGTCCATTGGACTGGGGGTGGTAAGCAGAGGACATACTCCGTGTGATGCGGAGACTGCGACAGAACTGGGACCAGAAGCGGGAAGTGAACTGGGAGCCCCGATCCGAGACAATGGAACTTGGGAGGCCATGTATCCGGAAGATATGCTGAATGAAAAGCATGGAGGTTTGTCGAGCAGTGGGAAGACCTGAAACAGGAATAAAGTGTGCCATTTTGGTGCATCGATCTACAACCACCATAATCGTGTTACAGCCATGGGAGGGCGGTAACTCGACTATAAAGTCCATTGCAATGTCTCTCCAGGGTTGGGTTGGTATAGGCAATGGTTGCAACAAGCCAGCAGGTTTTGTACTGGGTCGTTTATTAAGGGCACACACTGTACAGGTACTCACAAAGGACTGCACATCAGAAGCTAGAGAGGGCCACCAGAATTGGCGTTGGATGAGTTCCGTGGTGTTACGAATTCCACGATGTCCAGCCATTGGGTTGTCATGGTGGTGTTGCATAATGGCCACCCGGGATGCAGTTGGTACGTAGACCTTGTTTTGAAAGTAACGAAGCCCGTTTAGAAGAGGTAAGTGAGCGGCCTCAGCTGGGACTGAGGAGCTGGCCTGACGTATCTCCTCCACAAGCGATGGCTGGGTGGCCATGAAGTATGAGGTTGGGAGGATGGTTTCCTGGGGACTCGACATCTCATTAGCGTCTGGAGGGTACATTCGTGTAAGAGCGTCAGCCTTCCCATTCTTGGATCCAGGGCGAAAGGTGATCTGTAGGTCAAAACGAGAAAAGAAAAGTGCCCACCTGGCTTGACGAGGCCTCAACCGTTTAGCGGTTCGAAGATACTCCAAATTTCGGTGGTCGGTGTAAACAACCACAGGATGTGTGGCTCCTTCGAGCAGGTGTCTCCATTCCTCCAAAGATGTTTTTATGGCAAGCAGTTCCCTTTCACCGACGTCGTAATTCCTTTCTGCATTATTGAGTTTACGGGAGTAGAAGGCGATTGGGTGTAGTAGTGCCTTCTCCCCCCTCTTTTGGGACAGGACTGCTCCAATTGCCATTTCAGAGGCGTCGGTCTCCAGAAAGAATGGGGAGGAGGTATCAGGTTGAACCTGTACCGGAGCCCGGGTGAATAAGGTCTTGAGATGGCGGAAAGCCTCTTGCGCACGGGGGGTCCACTCAAACGGAACATGATCCCTGGTCAAGGCCGTAATGGGAGCACAAATGGAGGAAAAATTCCTGATGAGTCTCCTATAAAAGTAGGCAAAGCCGATGAATTGCTGGATCATGCGTTTATTGCGTG
>NW_017307966.1:2707-3069 GCF_000935625.1 Nanorana parkeri | reverse complement strand
GGAACTCCAATTCCCAGCAGGCAACTGAGGAGGGAGCAGGCGAGCAGGCCCGGCGGGATGCATGCCACGCTGTAGGACGTCCTGGCTTGAGCTGGACCCTGGTAGGCACTGATTGTTCATTGCTGTATATGTGCTGAGTAGTGACAGTGTCTTGCACTGTAATTTTTTTTCCAACCAAAAATAATAAAATAATGTATTTTTGGTTGGAAAAAAAATTACAATGCAAGACAATGACACTACTCTGCACATTGCCTGCTGGGAATTGGAGTTCCCTGACAGGCCTCACCCCCTGACAGGCCACACCCCCGCAGCACTACATCTTCTATTCTTCACCGCTGCCGCAAAAGACACTGCAGGTGGCA
>NW_017307966.1:0-1647 GCF_000935625.1 Nanorana parkeri | reverse complement strand
CTTCATGGTTTCCTGCACCGGGGCCCTGAGGTTTCTAGTTACGCCTCTGGTATTACAAGAGTATTACAAGTGACAGGAGTTATGTAAGACAACTGTGGCAAATGGCTGATTGTGTACATACTTCCTAACTTTCTGAGATGAGAAAGAAGGACACCTTTTTGCACAAAGAATGTAGGCACAGGGCACATCCCTGCCGCTCCCCAAGTTGCACAGACCATTGAGCACTAAGGCCCCGTTCACACTTGCCATGCTTGTGAAAGCATGCCAAAGTGTGTGCTTTGGAATGTGTTCACACAACATTGGAAAAGCAGGTGGCAGGCTTGCAGTGTTGTTACTTGCTAATGTCACCCCAAATGCTGCAGGCAAAATGCGCATCTTTGCAAATGCATTGACATGCAACAAAATGTGTGGTTAAAAAATGCATGGGGCTTGTAGGTCAAACTGCTGCATGAGCTTCCTTGCAATGTTTGTCACACATGGGGCATCCCATTGAAACCAAATGGGCAGGACTTCCGGTTCCGGCGCCTGATGTAGCGGTCGCAGAGAAGAGAGCTCCCGCACGGCCAGAACTATACCCATATACAAAATCTTACTTTGGCATTTCGGCACCCCATTGCCCATCGCACAAAGGCTGACATCTCCCCTGCAGGCATCCATGGACAAATTCCTGGCGAAACGGCGAACCGGACCACGAGGCAAAGGCACCCCTATACGCAACAAGAGGCCGCAATCCACCTCAAAGATGGCCGCGATGGTAGACCGCCCGGGCTTTAGTGCATCCTCAGATGACGATCTCCCTGCATCCACCGATCATAGCTTGATCACAGCGGAGGTGGCAAAGCTACTAAGACCCACCATTCAAGATGCGGTACACAAGGCGGTCTCGAAGGGTATACAATCTCTAAGAACCGAAATCCTAAATCAAGCCCAGAGAATAAGTGAAGTTGAATCTCGTATCGTCCACCTGGAAGACAATACAGAGGCAACCTCCACCCAACTCTCCTCGGCGCAGCGCCAGGTACAATTCCTTACAGACCGAGTCGACGACCTGGAAAACCGGTCAAGGCGGAACAACCTGAGGATTGTAGGCCTTCCGGAATCATACCGCCCCTCCATGTTACCAACTATCTGTGCGCACAATCTCCCGGATCTGTTGGGCCTACCTGCTCCCTGTAAGGTCGAGCGGGCACATCGCGTAGGCCCACCGACTGCTGAACGCAAGACACCGAGACCGGTCATCGTTCGTTTTTTGGACTACAATGACAGGCAGGCGGTTCTACAGGCCTATCGCGCTAAGAAGGAACTACTCCTGGAGGAACATCGGCTTCTCATATTCGCGGATTACTCTGCGGAGGTCACAAGAAAACGGAAGGCATTTGGGAAAGTCTGCACTGCCCTGTACCATCAGAAGATCCGCTTTACGCTAGCTTACCCAGCCACTCTCCGTTTCCAATCCACGGATGGAGCACAACAATCTTTTCAAGATCCGGCAGCGGCACTTTCATTCCTGGAAGGAACGTCGACTACAATGACATCCACGACAGACCGCGGTTCCACACGGGCCCACCACTTTACTACGCCGGCTAGAAAGGCCCCAACCCACCTCCACTCACTTAGATGCCTCAGGAAAGATACTTGCTGTCCTGA